>NW_022985366.1:817666-894956 GCF_010093625.1 Macroventuria anomochaeta
CTGAGGCACGCCAATAAGCTGTACAAGGAGAAGATTGCACAGGAGAGGCGTGAGCAGAAGTTGAGGGAGAAGGAAGAGCGTGAGCAGCGGAAGGCTGAGAAGGCTCAGGAGGTTGCCGAACGCAAGGCCGAAAAAGAGCGTCAACAGAGGGAGCGCAACACCAAAAAACCTATACAATTGTCCCAAAGAGGCAAGCGCAAGGCCTCAGAGGTTGCAGCACCCAGGAAGAAGCAGAATCGTGGTAGTGCAGCTGCCCGTAGTCGTGCTGCTGCCGCGCCTCGCTCCCCATCCCCTCTGGCAAAATACAACAGCCGCGGCCGCCCAATCAGAGTGCCACAAAAGTTTGAGTGAGGAACTTGTTCATATAGGTCTATAGACTACTCCACCAGAAAATCTCATGATAATAACCATTGTGTGTGGCTCTACAGCCTCATTTTTGGTGGACCTATTTTGGTGGTTCGGCGCATTACGCGAATCCGCGCATTACGCGCACGGACACGGTAACGCAACTGGCTAGATACGTCGCCCCATCAAGTTTTTCGGATGAACAGCGTGGACGTTGGATGTTACGACCTACAGTAATCGTTTTTCCTTACAATGTCGTCTACCAGATTGAAAGCAATCTTGGATTCTCACACTATGCTCATTTAAGCGTTGAGGGTTGCCTGATTTGCACGCGCGACTGCTCCTCGTCCCATGCGTGTTGCGCACATCCAGCTTCTTGTATTCGCACCACGCTTTCTACGAGTATGACTTACTAGTGTATAGCTTTCTCACGAGCTGCACTTTAAGATGGATACACTTCTGCAGGAGTTGATCGACCGCATAGTCAGCCACCTGGACCATGATGACCTCAAAAGCATGCTTGTGTTGTCTCGGAAGTTTCAATACGCATGTGAAGAAGGTCCGGAGGCATTCGCACAGTACAACCTAACCATCGATAACGCACCCAAATTCAAATCGACATACAGCGGCCGCCGTTCTCGTTACCTTCGAGAACTAGTATTCGAGACGAGCGTGTTTCCTCGCGACGAGAATGCGGCAGAGGATTGCCGCGACACTTCCGATGAGTTATCAGCAATGAATAAAGGATTTAGGCGTCAGATCAAGTTCTTTTTCGACAGGCTGAAGAGCGTCTAGAGGGCTCTGGCTGGCAGAAACCACCTTGGGCCGATACACCTCACGATATTCGAGCCCACAAGAGCGAACCATGGAGATGACACATGCCACCATCACATGTTCGTCGGTTGAAACCTGATCTGGAATCTGTAAGCTCCCTTACAATCAAGACCCCAAAGCTTGACTTATACGCTCAAGGACCCGAAGTAGCGCTGCGCAGACTTGATCTTCGCATCATCCTCGATATTACAACCAGATGTCCAAACCTCGAAATTTCAACATGCAAAGTCGGGGGTAGTGACTGGCAAGCACTATTCGACCATGGGAGGCTCCAGCCTATTGCACGGAAACACGAGGGACCGCGACGTGACTCGCGGCACGACTTGGGCAGAGCCCTAGAGGGCCTGACGGATATGCTTCCATTACTACGACACGCACTCTAGACTTTCTTTATCCTCTCCTTGAAGTTGACCAGATTAATCAACGCGCCACGTCGACTGACTCGCTCTTCTCCACTTCCGAGTCTAGCAGAGTGACTCAGTCGGACACTCGAGACCCAAGCAACGCTTGGATGTGACCTGAGAATGCCACTTTTTGCAAGAGAGTCTTTTGGATCGCTAAGATATCAGCCTTCGTCGCAGCAACCTGGTCGTTGAGTTCCCGGCTGCGAGAAACCACAACGTTATACTCGGCAGTGCGGGCATCAATGTCTGTTGGAGTTCAGTGAACTGTACGCAAAGGAAGAAGTTGAGGATTGTACTGAGATTGTATTGAGTGAAGCTACGAACAGTATATATAGGTGAGTAGCTGTAAACAACGCTAGTATGACGTGGCAGTCACTCATGGCAGGTGAGGTACAACAGGCAGGAGCACCCTGAACCGTGACAGGGAGAGACCCCAAACCGTGACAGATGATCTCGTCATAGCGGCCTTCGCGGGTGTAGAAGCGGGAGCTACTGCCACCGATGGCTTTGTTGACGACGGGGATGGAGAGGGAGTAGGGGGAAGAAGACGTCGTGCTCATTGACGAGCGCTCACGTGACCTTGCTCGTTGGCGAGCTTGTCATGTGAGCCTGCCTGAACCCATTAGGCGCCGGCCGGGCGGCCTTGTCATGCTGTGCCTTCCCCCAGGTCCCCATGTTTGGTTGGTGGTTACTTATTGCTTCTGCCGTCCTATCGCGGGACGTAGGATCGTAACAGTAGGATCGTAACAAGAACCTCCTGTCACAAAACCCCAAGAACCTGTTTGCGGGCATTCTGCTGCCCTGATTCGCCAGCTTATCAATCAGCTCCTGTTTGGCACAAAGGTAGATATTTGCTCTTCCCATAGCACCAATACAAAAAGATCACCACGCTACTCATCAGAACCTCTTGTCATAGGACCCAAAGAGCCTTTAGCAATTTTCCTTGCCTTGGCAAGCTTGGACACCCTATGTGCCTGAGATATCAATGCATAGCCTCGGTTTAGGCATAACCTGTGACATACTCCTACACTGACACCTTGCTTGTACTTAAAAAGTTGACCAAGAAGCGCTCCCAAGTTGTCACCACACATGTATATTCACTGCGGCACACACGCCACCTATCACAGGTCAATGAGAGCACCCAGAAAAAGCAGGGATGACATCATTGCTCTATATTGTATGAGAGAGGGGAGGGGCCCATAACATATGCAAAACACCGACATTTCTACGTCCGGTCCTTCGGCGTCACCACGTGTCACGTAAAGTCACAATGTCTCCAGATATATCAGCCTATTACCCCGCAATCTTATCTGTGAAGCCGAGATCTTCTCTACCCCGGAAGAAGAACATTGGCTGCGACAGTACCTCAATGACGATATAGCGATGAAGAGGGCCAACGTAAAAAGGCGACTCCGCCTC
Source organism: Macroventuria anomochaeta (assembly GCF_010093625.1). Lineage (NCBI taxonomy): Eukaryota > Fungi > Ascomycota > Dothideomycetes > Pleosporales > Didymellaceae > Macroventuria > Macroventuria anomochaeta. The sequence goes on from NW_022985366.1 coordinate 820,669, forward strand.
CCCGGTGTCAACGTCTAGATTCCTCTCCAGAGCGCGCGTGGGTGCGTCGTTGACATAAGTACGCCCATTAACCGTTACACTCGTATTGGGAGATAGCTCGGTAAAGAACTTGATGTTTGATGCGGAGTCGTTGTCATTCTCGGCGGCAGGAGCTGTTCTCTTGATGGTGTTCACTTGTGCGGCATCATCGGTTCCGTCTTCGCGATATATAGTTCTGAAAGTTGATCAGTTGGTTGAGCCAAACCTTGCAGGTCACTGTACACTTACACTTGTACATGATAGTCTTGATCCAACGAAAATGTAGGTTGAGCAGTCGATCTAGACGCAACCACAGCTGCGTCGGGCCCACCGGCGTGAAATTTCTCAAGAAAATTTTGCATGGTGTAAAGTCCTAATGTAACGGAACTCTTTGAATTCCTTGCTTCAAGCGTGTCTCTTTTGGTTGAGTTGAATAAGCGCAGTAGGACTGGACTATGAGGGTCGGCCTTCTTTAGATATTTTCCTCTTCACCTGAAGATTGGATTTCTTATCCGAGACACCATGAAAGGCTGCTGTTCCATCCTGAGTCGGTTCCATGGTTGATTGTAGATCACGGGGGCATACCGCGTCGCAGCCGCTTCGTTACGTGTCTGATCGTCCCTGCTGATGGTTGGCAAAGCCCATCGGATTCCGTTTTCCTCTGATGTGTCGCCGGAGACTTGCGGCGTCGCCTTCGGAGAGTGGGACTTCGATGTTGTAGATTAGTGACTCGCATCCGAAGCTGTTGCATTGAGTTGCTGGGGCATTGTGGAGATTGAAAATGTTCGCTGTCGAGAATTTAGTGTACCTTAGGAACGGTTTTAAACGCAAACCTTATGCGGAAGGGTCACTTAGCGTAGACACCGATGTTCAGCATACCGTAGCAGGGCCTCTCTTTTATTCGCGACGAACAACGAAGTACTTGATGTTGTTAATACGATTGTGCGCACAAGATTGAACAAACAAAGCGAGGTAGCATGAGTGGGTGACTTCTATGTTGTGCACATGGTGGTGCGATATCTACTAAGTTCCAACTATGACGTTCTTTGGGTCATCGCTCTCTGCGTAAGTCAGGATTCTGTACTTCGGGCGTGGCTGAGGGCAGAACAACGGCCACCCTTCTTCAACGCTTTGGCGCGAATGTTGTTACACAAGGTCTTTGTTTAAGCTCAAAGATAGGAACAAGCACCACCTAGCCCGCATCAAATACCGCATGCGCCTTCTCATATGTCCTACCGCCGCTCAATCGCCTTGAGACTGCTCGTGGGAGGCTGCTGTGGCTTTGTAGGCGTGCTTTATGCGTCGTATCATGCATTGCATGCTGCGCAATACATAACAGAAATAAAGTTCGACTCCATGACGCGGTGTTCATATCCTCGAGTACTGCTGTGGACATGTAGTCGTAATGGGATAGGGTACGTGATTGTTGTTGTAGTAAGGCTGAGCGAATGGAGCGCAGCCCTGGTCAACGTGGTACATCGGACTCGCATCTGAACGCATGGTTTTGATAATGTTGGCAGCATCGACACAAGATGAAGTGCTGTAGTAAGCGACAGGATCCGAGGTGTAAGTGTAGGCTTGAGGATACGACCATGGCTGATTCTGGGATGGGTCGTATGAGTTGTCGTACTGAACGTCCTCTGCTTTGATCTCAGGAGCTTGAGGTATTATCGGCGCGGTATAGAGTGGTGTGTGATATGTGGCTGGGGGTGGTGTTCCCATGCTTGAAACTATCGACGTGGGACTCAAAGACTCGCAGCTGCTCAAAGGGGCAGGTCGTGACGAAGGAATGCGGAGTGACGGTACAGAAGGTAAGTGTCGAGGTACCGAAGCAGCTCTAGGTTGTTGGGGTAGTAGTGACCTTGTAGACGATACCATGCTACTGGTGATGCGTCTTTCAAGCACGTTGTTGAGGGCCGGTGCTGACGAGACCTGTTCGAACGACCTGTCGGCTGGACCACCAAGTGCTGTCACGATATCTGCATCAGACACACCACGTCCGAGAAGCAGTGCACGCAGCTTTTTATTCTCGTCAAGCACTTTCCTCGCTGCGCTCTGAATCTCCGCCGATGCTTCGATGCCGACCTGGTCGCAACTCCGCAATTTGGCCTCCAGCTCCTGAAGGTACTCTTTGCGGCGAGCGCGAGAGCGTCCTGTAAACGGCCTGTTAGCGGACTGCTCTCAAAGAGTCGATCGGTGAGTTTCTTGTGTGAGTTTGTCGATAATGGATGTCGTCCACAGAGGTAAGCTGACCCGGAAGAACAGCGAAACACGGCCATTCTTTATCAACAAGGAAGCGATGCGTCAAGCATCCGAAGACTCTTTGGTTCAACTTACGTTGATTGTCTCGTATTCGAGCAAGATTCTGTGCCTTGTGCTTCAAGGTGTTAGCAAGACACTCCAGCACAGGCTGCACAGGCTCAATCATACCGAAGCTTTTAGACGATCGCTCATATTGAATCCTGATAATGAAGGACTTGCAAGAAAGGAATAACAGCAGGATTATGGACACAAGGTATTGATAGTCTCGTTCTAAATGACGGAATGCATGATTGCAACATGGCATCTGCAGATCTTAAAATGGTCAGTAGGCAGGACGATAGTGCCACCTACACCTGGCCCACGCCAGTCTGTGCACTAGTAAAGGGTGCATATACATAGACGGCGGGAGCGTGCGAGGGTTGCAGTGGTCGGAGGTCTGAGTGGGTAAGGCAAGGATATGGTGTTAGAGCACTTTTGCCAGGCGAATGTTTCGGCCGCCATCGCTTACCTTAGCCAACATCTGGAACTATCCCCGTCTAGGAAAGACCGCCGCTCTCGGGTCAATAGCGCATTGCACGTGAGCGTGCTCGGTAGCCGCTGCCGTTTCAGGTGTTGGTCTTAGCTTCGGAAATTGGGAGACGAGAGTTTTTCCAGCTGCGCAATGCTGCGCCTCAGCTGTAAACACAATTGTCGTCTCAACTCCTGAGGACTTCGATCTTCTTTCCACCCTTCTTGACCCTCATCATCAGAGTCACCATTTAGCCTCGGCGCGCGCACGGGATAGGACAACAATCGTCATCGATCGCCAAGTATCTCGATATTAGCTACGATGGCTATCTGGAAACGGTTGACAGTGTCGTATACGGGACAATTCGACCCCACATATAGATTCGAAACATCCTGGATCCTTCCGCCTGGCGTCCTGTTTGGAATTCGCGCGCTGCTGTCACTATATGCATTCGTCACGTTATTCACCATCTTTGGCTGGAACGGCACCCATGGCAGATCGGAGGACTCGCAGCGCTCGTTCTCGTACTTCACCAATCTGACGTATTGGGGTCTTGCGTTCTATTACGCGTTCAGTGCTGCACATACTGGCAGCTATTGGCTCACCGGAACTCCATTCCTTGCTCGATGGCCAAAATGGCTCCAGGTAGCCCATAGTATGTTCTACTCCACTGTTGTCATTTATCCGTGGATCGTTACTGGTAAGTTCTCATATTTCCGTATAAGATGTACCTGATTTACATGGGAAGTCTATCTTGCATGAAGGATAGGACCTGTTCCATCTCCAAACACCTTCCTGTTCTGCTTCATACAATAGAGTGCGCATTGAGACTGACGATAGACAGCCGTCTACTGGGGTATCCTCGCCTCTAATGGGTTTCCCACCACTTTCTCACTATGGTCCAACACGTCTCAACATGCGCTTAACTCGGCATACGCCTTTTTCGAAATTTTCTTTCCACGGACTGAGCCAATACCCTTCCTCAACATCATACCGATCGTCATCTTGCTCGCTTTGTATCTTGCACTAGCTTACGTTACGTTTTACACACAAGACTTTTACACGTATGAATTCCTCGACCTGCGTAAGAATTCGTCTGGTATAGTGGGTGCTTACATCATCGGTATTCTCGTGGCCGCCATCGTCATTTTTCTTGTCGTCAAGTATCTTATCATGTTACGTGTCTGGGTTACAGAGAAGAAACTAGGCAAGACTGGAAAGTTCTCTCATCGTGGCACAGTTACGATGGCAAACGAGGAAGCTGAGAAGGGTGTCCCCATGCACGATGTCAGTGCGAAGCAGCCGAGTGTCGATGCTTCATAGCGTTTGATATTTCCGTTAGACGTCCGTTAATCATCTATTTAATACGTATTGCAAAGTCTACGTCCACAGCTCTCTAATTGGTCGTCCCTTGTTTCGCGAAAGAATCCTTGCTTTTCTCAAACATTCGTTCAAGCGGCCCAGTGCTCGACCCTCTAGGCTCCAAGCCACAATTCAAGGTCTAGGAGCTCCTAGCTGCACATCCGCCATGCCCTTGTCCTAGCAGCACGGAACTCCTGTATCTTTGCTTTTCCTCTTCGGTCTCAACAGCGGTTCGATCACCGCAAACCCACTGTACTCTCCTTCGTCTGGCTTGCGCCGGGCTTGGGATGTAGTGGCTTCCGCCGCCAGTTGGAGCATACCAAGTGCTCGCTGGTAAAATTGGCACAGTGACTGCAAGCGCAGCACGAGCAATCAGCATCCATCAGCAAGTAGTCGGTATGGGGCATCGAGCAGATTCGGCGCCGTCATGTAGTATAGACCCACTCCATGGCTGAGAGATCCAAGGTGTGTGTGCGCTTGGTCAGCTAGAGATCATATGACCCACTGATTTCAGAATCATAGTACAATCCATCTCTAGCGAGCATCAGAAGCAAGATGGGTAGCATGGTGGGCACTGTTGCGGCGCTACTCGGAGCGACAGATCAAAGCGCTGCCTACCCACCAACCATTGACCACACGTGAGCCACGCCCAGATTCGACGGACACGGGAAAAACAGAATAGAAAGCGCCGCATTACAGTTATCGCTAACATTGCAAGAGAAGATCCGTTTCCAGCTTCTAGAAAGAGGCTAATGCTGGCTAGTCATGGTGCTGACAGCAGCCACTGAACGCCATGCGATAAATGCCTCCCTTGCACAACAGTGATTGGTCGACATTATCCTTCAAGTCCAACGAGCTTACGACTGTTCTCGATATTTTTTGCCAACCTCACTCAAAAAGATCTTCGCAGGTATGAAACGGCTGGCAAATCTTTGAGCCTCCGAGATGGCATTTGCGCTTCAATGCCTCTTCAACACCAACGGAGATTTGTCGCAGAAAGGAACCGAATGCGAACGCCTCTTCAATATCAAGGCGCACGATCTCTTGGGCGAGCAGGTGCGAACTACACACAGCCAGTGAAAAGGTCTCCAGAGTGGAACTAGGTCGCTAGTATAACGACCGAGCAATATGGTTCGCTGAGTTGGTATGCTTGGTTCTTCACCCTACATGGATTGGCTGTTCCGTCTTAGTTTCTCACTAATTAATGTTTGAGGTGGGTTGTCAGTCGCAAAGCTGACAGCGGACAAGCGCCTCATTGATGCCTGTGCAGCGTACCCACTCGTTGGCACCCACGTGAGAGACACCTTTTCCAATGCTTGAGAGGGAGATTTTCAAAGCTCTAAGACAGCACGTCAAAACCTGAATCTTCCTGATGCCAAAGACTTTTATCGTTTATAAATCGATTGGACATCCAGACATACTACTAATTCACCCTTCCGACGGACCCGTCTCGACTGGCCTGAGAAACGGGGACCTCGCGGCGGTTCACGAAAACGTCGAAGCTTCCACCATGCTATAGAAGGGTATAATACAGAAGTACAGGCTCTCGTTTCGTCAAATTGCTGGGATATTCCATTTCACTGGTCCTGAATCGTTGCTTTTCGAACATCTAGTTCGAGTGAACGAATATCACCACCGTAACTGGAATTCCGTCTCCCAACAATGCGTGATATCTCCATTTGGCGGACGTCCCCTTGAGTTACACGAGACGGGAACCCAGCAGCGGCAAGGTCGTCCGCAAAACGGCACAAGCATCCTGGCAATGGCTTGCAGTAGTTCAGCTTGCGATATTCACCGTGCGAGTAGCCTACCACATCAGAGAGCAATCGAAGCCGATATATGTTTTTAGAGGTGATCTTCGTGAACCAGAAGATTTTTGCGTATAAGCTTGATCTGACGCTGACGGCAGTTGTTTCAACGTGCCAACTGTCTATCACAACTTACGTTTACACACTGCTCGACACGAAGGATGCATTCACGCCTCAAACGCGCCAAACCCATCGTTACCCAGCGCAAAGACTATCTACTTCAAACCCCGCGTTTTGCTAGTCAGGCGAGAAGTATCGGATCCTAGTGACGAATGCGACTGCTTCCCCTTGACCTTACCGATTCAGTAGGGCTGTCCCGCTCCGATGAACGAACACCAGTTTCAGATCAGGGAACGCATGTGAATGTCGATGGATGCGCAGATCTTCCGGTTGCAAACGAATGATGAGAGACTAGGGTCTCAAAGGACGCCTACATCCGTGAAGTTCGTCGCATTCGAAGAAGCTTCTTACTAATATTGAGCCTCAAGTCGTGTCGATGCCACGAGGTGAGCACGTTGTAGCCACATCTGCGTTGACATAGCAAACGCTAGACAATACCTGCGCAAGCCGTCAACATACGCCCACCAACCTCGTTGCTACACTAACTCTAGTCTCCGGTTTTTCAAACTCTGTTCACACGCTCTGTTTCTCGGGTGGCTCGTTCCTGTCCAACACCACGCAACTGCGGTGATGCCTGCGTAATGTTGCAGGTGGACTCGCGCTAAACGCATTTACTTTTCAAACGGCTGCATGGGACGGCTCGGGGCGTGGGGGCTTTCACTGAGGAGCGTTCGGTGGGCACCGGTGGGTTCGGTCATCACACCGGGCGATTGCGACGTACATTCACGTGCAACGTGCGATTTCGTACCGCAGCTGTAACGCTTCGCGCGCTTCGATGGAAATTTTGATGTGAAGGGCGACCTCGCACAGGTAAGCACAATCGGACTACTCCATAATCCGGCCTGGACCAAACAAGGCAGGGCTTCAAAATCTTGCATCGGGCACCAGAATACCATGTGCTCTGCATGTCTTCAGCTTCCTTCACGCAAAGCAATCTTCCAGACGTGTGCTCCATCTGCAGGTACTTGCAGGCACCAACTACCAACCGAATCGGGAATTAGCCGAGGTGTCCAACCCTAGCGAACAGCATCCTTGACGTTCGACTTGCGCTGACATAACGCAACTCGCCAACATACACACGCGCAGTCGCTTTCATCGAAATACCAGAGTATCGGGACAGGTTGAGATTCGACGATGATAGAGACCGTGCTCATTGTCCGCCATGCGGTACGTACATGAGTCAGATGCTCGCCCCGCTCTCTCTACATCTTCACGGTCCACACACTACCCGTGGAACTCGGTCCGGCATCCGTTACGCTTTTCTACATCTCCTGCCTGTGCTTTGTTACTCTCCGCCTTATACGTGGGCCTCCGAGTCTACAGTAGTCAAACTTACTGTTCTCAACCCCTTTACAACGACATACTTTCTGACAACGATGCCTTACCATAGTTTCGGTCAAACTGGAGTGTGGACCCTACAACAGGAGAATACACCGCACTGCTAGTCAAGTCTCCGACTGGCATACCGACCGATCCTCCGTTGACGTCGAAAGGCGTCCAACAATCCAAAGAACTTGCCGATTATCTGTCCAGTATCGAGCCGCCGGTTGATGTCATCTACTCGAGCCCCTTTTATCGCTGTCTGCAGACGCTCAAGCCATTCACCGACAGACACTTCGGTGGCGGCAAATCGAGTGGAAAGATCAGGATCGATCGAGGGATTGGGTATGGTGAAATCATCGACACGTACAATTGCGCAGCTACTGATGTACACCGTCCAGTGAATTCTTTGGTCGTGCTGACTGGGAACACCCACACCCACCCACTTTGGAGATGTTGACTCCTCACTTCGAGAACCTTGATCAAGACCATGTCTCTACGCATATACCAATGTCTAAGGGCGAGATGATTGTCGAACTTCACGAGCGTGTTCGAAAGGCTCTAGATCACATGATTACCACGCTGGATAACAATCCAGCACATCCCAAGACACTTCTGATCTGCAGTCATGCCGCCACAATAATAGCAGCTGGGCGAGTACTGACTGGTCAGATGCCAGATGATCCAGACACAGATGACTTCCAATGCTTCACTGCAGGGCTATCGAAGTTTATTCGCAAAAGCACCGATCCTGCAAAAGGTATAGCTGGCAACTGGGACTGTGTCCTCAACTCTGAGACGTCGTTCTTGTCAGGAGGTGCCGAACGAGGCTGGTAAGTACAACAACAATCCTTTTCCTTCGTGTCGTGAAGCCTTATGCTGGCAGGGAGTTCCAGTACCACAGGAAAGATTGGCCGAAGTCAGAACTTGCCTCGTCTGGTTGGGGCATGAACTCTTCTCTACTCAACATCTCATTACCACTTTCTGTCGAACCTATTGAACCAGCGCCTCGCGACTAATCGACACTACTAACCACCAACCCTAATAGGAAATTTAACGGCGACGAGAGCTTTGTGGCATTTCCCGATGACCCAATAGGAGCGGTGGAAGCCCCCAAGCTGTAGAGAGCACGACTTGATTTGCATCTCGTGTAGAGTCACGAGGCGCTGCAATGCAGCATTTCTGCCGGTAGTTGATAAATACCATAGACTCTAGCATTTCCATCGGTCAGGCCCACAGACAGTAGATATAAACGAAGATCACTTCGCACAACATGCCTCATGGTTATACATGGCGACGAGAATACGAGCTCCCAGCCCCTGCATGTCGTACCTTCTCCTCGCACCTCCCCGCCATCAGCCATGGAACCTGATGACCATGTATTTACGCACTCAAAAATGATAGCGAGGTACATCTACGCCCCACGGGCATATTCCCACCCTACCATACCCACAGCTCACACTCCGCACACCCTATCCTTACTCGCCCACAGCATCTCAAGATAGCCCTACACTAGCACCTCAGGTGCTCGCGTTTACGTTTCACATCTACCAAACTTGCTTTACCGACATATGCAACTCGTGTTCCCACGCCGTGTCCACGCCAGCTTACCAAAACCCAGGAACCTTCCCGTGCGCACATGTTTCGCTACCAGAGCCAGGTCACAGCACGTTGTGGCGCTGTGTTCTGAACTCAGATTTGAGGCCAGAAAGAAGTCTTGGTAAGGAGATCGACAGCGCCTGGCGGCGGGTGCCGAGTGGTAGCGCGAGCTGCCAGGTGAGAAGGGCCGAATAGGTAGGCGAGGGTGGAATCCGGGGAAGTGGAGGGTTGTCGGGGACGTCACCATCACGAGGAGCATTTGTTTCGTCATCAGAGAAGCAATCGTCAGAGTCTGTGGTCTGCCTCTTCGCGATGGCAGTGAAGAGACATTACCGTTAGACGAGTGTCCACCGACTGGTTTCCTTGGTGCTTGGATTGTAAAAGCAACTTGCGCTCTACGTGTGAATGAACTGTTACAACACGCTTTTTGCGTTAATTGGTACATTCAATTGCTTAGGGCTCACAACCTCAATCCCAAATCATCGTCACTACAACAACCCAGTTCTCGAAATCATCAGCATCGTACGACTGTAAAGAACAGGGAAAGAACCCAACTTGTACCGAGCCGACCACAGCAATGCCACTCTACGAAATCCACCACTCCTGCACCCTCACCGCCTCCCAACAATCCGCCATCGCCTCCGGCATCACCTCCCTCCACTGCACCACATTCTCCACCCCCTCCGCCTTCGTAAACACAACCTTCCACCCGACCTCCACAACCTCCCCTCAAATCTACGTCGGCGGCTCTCCCCAACGCACAAACTACATCCTCGGTCACTTGCGCCCGCGCCCCAACAACGCCGAAAAGCTAAGCCATATCGTCAAGACAATAACGGCCATATGGAATGAACATGCGCGACCAGTGGACAGCGTGCTCGGGCAAACAACGGTTAATTTGTTGGGCAAGGTGGGCGAGGTGACGGGGTTGGGGTATAAGGCGAAGAATGGGGATGGGAGACTGGATGATGAGAGGGCGCTGCATAATGTGTTTTTGATGGAGGACATCGTTGCGGGTGCGGAGCAGGGGTTTGTGCTACCGGTTCCGGGGAAGGATGGGGAGTGGGTAAGGGAGAATATGGGGGAGTTTGAGAGGAGGGCGGGGGATGGGGATGAGAGTGTGCGGGCTTTGGTGCAGGAGTATAAGAGTAAATTATGAAACGGGATTTGGTCGATTGGAAATGCATGTTAGGATTGGTATAGGATAGCGCCTATGTGGTATCTTGCGGGAAAGCAAAGAGTGACTGCAATCGCGATGCTTGTACAAAAGGTCCTGTTGGGAATGTTTACAATGGCACGTCTTCCATCATCTGTGTCGCACTTTCCCTTCCTACTGTGATGATCACATCTCCGAGCGTCTTTGTCGAGAAGCCTGCCTCTGAGTATCTGAAGTAGTAGTCCCACTTCCTCTTAAAGATCTCTGCACCCTCATCGTCCAGTTCGCCTTGCTTCTCCTTGATTAATTGCGGCTTTATCCTGCCGTCCCAGTTGTTCAGAAGTTCCTCTCTCCACGATCGCAGCGCTTTTGAGTAGTGTGGGCCAATGTTTTCGATGCTGTCGACGACAAGAGAGCCACCGGATGCGCTTTGTATCGACAAGACGAGCTCTGAAACTGCGGGCAAGTAGCCGCCGGGAAAGATGTATCGGCGAATGAAGTCTTCGGGCTTTGCGTAGGCTTCGTAGCGGCCGTCTGGCATGGTGATGCACTGGAAGCATGCGATGCCACCCTCCTTCAGCAGCTTATCCACACATTGGAAGTAGGTCTTGAGGTACGCCTGGCCAACAGCTTCCAGCATCTCGATCGACACAGTCTTGTCAAACGCTCCTGTCTCTGGTACTTCGATACTTCGGTAGTCGCAAAGAAGTATTGTAATCTTGTCAGACATTCCTACCTCACGTATCCGCTCTTCTGCTAGATCTTTCTGTTCAATTGACAGGGTCAGGGAAGTCACTCTGCATCCTGTTTGCTGTACGGCCCGCACGGCAAAGCTACCCTACCCTGTGCCAATTTCCAGAACGTGATCTGTTCCCTTGATGTGTGTGTTGTCGATGAACCGATCGAGCTTGCGCATTTGCGCATCGTAGAGACTCTCGCCTGAAAACTTTGGGTCTGACTTTGGTAGCCAAATAGGGCTCGAGTATGTCATGTCCGGCAAGAGGAATGCCGCAAACATTTCGTTCGAGATGTCGTAATGTGCCATGATGTTCAACTTCGCGTTCTTCAGGTCGTTACAGCCACGGACCAGACCTGCTAGTCCTGATGAAATCGCTGCTGTGAGGTTCGAGCCATTGCCGAGGTGATTTCGATTCAGGATGAAGAGCTGGCGCTGTCAGCTGTGTATTGCGCAAGTCATTAGTTGTTTACGCTCACCTCGATGAATTTGGTCAGATCGGGCGAGCTGACCTCTCCAAGCATGTGGCCCTCAGCAAAACCCTTCAGAACATCAGTCTCTGATTTTTAATAGCATACACCGAGTGGTCGGGCAGATGGAATGCGTACCATATCAGCGAAGAGTGCCAATCGAACCCAAAACTTGTCATCGTGTACGTGCAGATACGCAACCGGTACGCCTTCTTTGTCCGCACCAAATACATTTTTCGCCTTGCTTTCGTTGCCTTGAAATAGCACAAGCCTTCCTATCTGTATTTTCTGCAGTTGAGAAAGTGTGCTGTTTTTGCATGTTGATACGAGTGGTTGCCAGGCTTGAGATGTGAGTGTGCTGAGGATCGCTGATGCGGGCGCTGTTAAAGTGTTGAGGATCGCTATTGGAAGATCAAGTGAACTTCTGAAGGTCGGAGAGTTGTAAAGGAACGAATTGGTGGACTTAGTGATCTTAAGAGCTACAATAATTCGTCGTAAGGGCTCGCTGTCACAGTTTGAGCGCGTTGAACAGACACTATTGAAGGAAGAGAAGACCAGCCTAGTGGGTCTTCCTTGACAGCAGGCGCGCTTGATCATTTGAGTAAATTCACGCCGTTGCAGCGGAAGACCGAAAGCCGATGCGGTGCTGTTGATTACGCCGGTGGGTACAGAACCGCAATGCTTTCGTCTAAAGTGCTGAATCGACGAAGTACTTGACCGTTTCGAGTGACCGATGACATTGTAGATCGAGAATGCTTCATCGTGAGGGCTGAATTGCTCCGATATGAGCATATTCACCCACAATATGTTGCATGGGCGGCATGCCCATAAGGCAGGCACCTATATCGCATCCCTTGAAATTAGAAGCCCAGCAATCGTGCACAGGGCCCTGGAACGTTCGCGCTATCTTGCGAGAGCTACTTATCAGGGTCTACTAAAGCTTCAGCATCGTGCCGACTAGCGAGGGGCAGTCAGAACTCTGAGTAGCGACATAACACCGAGCACGTTTCAGGTACCATTCTGATCAAGATTGTACGGTCGCGGAATAGCATCAAGTACAGACTAGGCGACAGGTTCGATACCTGGACATTCGGAGAGGCTGAAGTATACAAGATGTTTGTTCCTCATTGCGGGCTGCTCGGGCATCCAGTACCTATTCAGCTCTGGATTAGTGAAGCGCGATCAACAACAGTATGCTGCAGTCTGTTCATAGATCATCCTCTTTCTGTGTCCTTCCTCCTTTTCCCATTGCTCGTTGGGACAGTTGTGATTGTATTTGACGTCGTTCCGTTTCGACGATCAGGTTCCAGAGATGGTGAACATAGTCTTCAGAGACGAGATTGGGCCTTTTGATCTGTCCTAACTGTGCAAAAATCAATTAGGAATTTTGATTGCGAGCAAGGGAGAAGTAAGGGTTCGCAAGACGTTGTTGAAGTTCATGTACAATTGCATCGTCATACTTACAACCTGACGGTTTCGGCAAGAACAGCCGTGCCTGCTCCGCGGCGACACGCTTCGACGCGTCCAACGCGTAAAGTTCAACACTACCCTGTGAATATCAACACTTAACTTAACACCGCTTACACAGAACTCACGATCAACACGCCCGGATCCGCAAACGAATAATTGGATTCTTAGACTTCACTCCATTGTTAACAGAACACTGGCAGAACCAAATCGACTTGACCAAGCGTATACTGCACAAACACGAACCCACATTTCCAACATGCTCTCAATACAGAATGCCAAGTCGAAGAAATGCACACCAAACCTCCTCCCGGCGCGGATAAACCACAACGGCCCCATCAACAGCACACCACGATACTGGGCGCCGACAACAGATGAGAAAGGTACAACCTGCTACAACCTCCGCACCCGCAGTCATTCAGCACCTCGCGCAACTCAGACAGGCATGGTGATGGCCGCAAAAATCTTGCAGCAATTCAACAACCCTCTGACAGACGACCAGAACGACGAATCTATAGCGAGTACTTTTACTGATGCATTTGCTCCAGGAACACAACACGTCCACTTCCGCGGCCGTCACCTGCACGGCACCACCCTCCCACTCCCATCAAACTACACCGGCGCCGTGCTAAATATCACCGACAAACTCGCCCCACAAACACAAACACGCACACTACCCTCTACAGCCACCGAATCCACAAACCACGACGACGACGAAGACATGGAGCAGGAATTACTCGAGGAAGTCAAGGTCGCCGAGCAAATCGGCGAGTTCGATTCCATCGTGGTATGGGGCCACGGCGGGGTGGTGGATGAAGGGTCTGATATGTTTGTGCGGGGAGTGAGGGAGTGGGTTGATTTCGCCGAGGCTCTGCATTGTGACGAGGAAGATGGAGTGGAGACGAACGGCGCGAAGCCATCATGATCCATGCGTCGTGGTTCAAGAAGAGGATGAAGCTTAGGAGAGGAGATGTTGAAGATACCCAGAGCACACCAATAATAATGATACAGGGCACGGTGAATGAAGATACAATTGATGTGTTGGCTCCCATCACCCGTCCCGAATATCCTGTCTCCCCTCAAGATACGTATGGCACGCGCTCAAAACCGGCAGCAACAACATCGCCACACTCAGCGTCTGACCGAAACCCCACACGTTCTCCCCTTCATCCTGCAGTCCACAGAAGCTTCTCTGATCACTCGGGTGCGCAAACTTCTGCGTCAGAACGAGGATAGCCGACAGAATGGCAAGCAGGATTTGCACTGTAAAAGCGATAAGCGGGTTGAGGAAGAGGAAATATATCAGTCGCAAACCGAAGTGCGCCGGGAGCGTGATAATGTGAGGCGAGTGGGTGGGTATAGGTGGCTTTTGGTCGGTGAAGCGGCGCATGATTTGCGCCATGGAGCCGCTTGAGTCCGAGATTCGAGACATGGGGCCTTTGCGGTCAGGGTCGTAGAGGATGCATACCAGTGCTGTTGAGAAGCCGACGAGGATGAATAACATAGGAACTAAGAAGGCAAGCCGCTGCACCCGACTCCGTTCCTCGGTCCCAGTGTCTTCGTGTGAGATTATGGTGGGCGGCATGCAGATGGCAGCGATCATAGAGGCGAAAAGGCAGATAGCGAAGAAAATAACGAGCGTAAGGCGGATTTTGGCGATGAGTTTGTATTTGTGGAAGTATTTGCGTAAGGTAATGAGGGCCGCAAGGTGGGATGATGAGGAAAGCGCGCAAATGTAGAGGATGAGCACAAAGTGGGCGCCTTGGACTTCGAAGGAGTTTTGGGCGACCCGTGAGTTGATCGTCAGCTCGGTAGAAATCAGAAAGAGAATGTCTCACCTTTATCCATCCACTGAGTAGTACAGCGTAGCTAGTTACCAGTTGCTGATCTCCAAATCCGATGACCAGCGGGTCCAAAAACGGTCGCCACGCATAATCCTTCTTCCACTCAGTATCAAGGAATCTCTCCCTGATATACGTAATCGGCGCTCGGAGTGTGAATTGGCCTTTCGAGTCGTATGCATTATCAAGGATCATCGCCAGGATCGAGGCTGCGGTCGTCATGGCGCTGGCTAGCACGAAAGATATTACAACCTGTATGTACATCAGCTTCGTTCACTTTGATGGACTTTGCCTCACTCACGCCTACACCTGCGATATCTGGCTCGGATCCGTTGGCGCAGTCACCGCCGTACCAAGCTATGTTGTCGAAGATAACCTAGAGATGTCTGAGTAGAGCTTTTTGTAGCCATGGTGTTACTGACCCATGGTGGCGCCATACAAAGCAAGATGGTAGTCTGGGCACGATATGAAAGAATGCAACGAATCTAATTGTTCGGGTGAGGTGTTGGCTACCGTCCATTGTGTTTGCCCTGATGCGTGCAGAGCAGGTGAGAACAGGTCGAATGGAAAGGAAATATGTGGAGCGGCTGAAGCAGGTCAGTCGGTGTTGTAGGTGTGGGTGTCGATGATTTGGGTCAGGGTTCATGTCGTGCGCCGGTGTGGAGGCACTCGCGGCAGAGAAGGAGCTACTCTTCAACATCGTGCAATTGCAGAACGTCTATTTTCCGCATTCAAAACCGATCCCAAGCACTATCACGCGTGTTTCAGGGGGCGTCGTACTTTGGTGTCAACTCATTGTGACCATTCAAGTTTTCATTATCTACTACCAACACCCTGCGCCTTGCCATCAGCGCAACGTGTGTCCCACCAGCCTTACTCGCCCACATAGTCCTGACTGATATTGAGGAGTACCGCGTGTTGAGTCCCATTTGCAAGAGAAAGAACGCCGAGGACCTGATAATGCTGATGCGACCCAGAACATACAGATCCTGGACTCCACGCTGCGCTCAAGCCAACAGTACAGCAGATTGGTATGAACAAGTAAAGAGATGACAACTATCACCATGTACGGCGGTAGCGCCGCACCGGACTCGGTATTGTTGGGGCCTCTACTTCAGGCACTACCCCATCCGCCCACTTCTAGAACTCCCATTACTCCTAATGATCAGACAAGTTGCCAGGTATGAGCTCACTGAATGACAGAGAAATCGAGAACTCCGAATACGTGTTTGGTTGTCGTGGGCTGTCCTGCTGTTGTCTTGGATACTCCTAGTACATATTCGGGGGTCCCGGGCGACCTTGTTGCTGTTGCCTTGGGCCTGGTCCACCGAACTGACCATCGAACATCATCCTAGGATCCTCGCCTCGCATACCCGGTGGCGGTCCGTAGCTTGGTGGAGGAGGGAAGTAGCCTTGTGGCGGTCCCTGCATACCGTTGCCGCCAGGGCCTCCAGGGAAGCCTGGTGGCATTCCACGCATGCTGCCGCCACCAAGCTGTGGCAGACCGGGAGGGTGAGCTCCAAGCGGGGTGTTACCTGCTGAGAAGCTTGGTCCTCCTGGGCCCATCTGTTGCTGCGGGTTGGGCCCACCAAAGCCAGGCGGCTGGCGCATCGGGCCTCCAAAGCCTGGGGGAGGTGCAATGTTTGGTCGGTCTTGGGGCGTTGGTGGCATTCCTGGTTGGCCGCGACCACCCATGTAGGGCATGTCAGGGTGTTGCTGGGATGGAATACCCATATTGGTCATTTGGCGAGGAACCTCGCCGGCGGTGTTGCGGCGCTGAAGGCTCAGTGCTGGGTCTTCGTGACCGGGGAAGCCCATCGGTAGACGTTGGTTCTTGTTCCGCAAATCCTGCTGCTGCTGCTGCTGCTGCTGTATGTTGAGCTGCTGACGAAGCTCCTGCTCCCTGCGCTGAGCTTCTTGGCGCATCATGTCGCCTTCGCTGAACATGCGAGGATCTTCCATGAAACCAGGTGGGAGTCCGCCGCGGCCCTTCTGCTGGGGCTGAGGTCGCTGCTCATGCTGCATATTTTCGAACATGGCCATTGGTGGACCGCCTCGAGGAAGATTCTGATTCATCATTTGTGGCGGTGTAGCTCGTGGTTGTTGCATGAGTGTGAGTAAGAAGTCACGCTCACGCTGCTTCTGCCCTTGGTCGCGCTGTGAGTCTTCGCGCGCACGACTGTTCAGAATGGCAGCCAGATTGGCATCTTGCGGGTTAGGGTTCCTCGAAGGAGGTTGTTGGAAGGGAGACTGTCCCTCTTGACGTCCAGACTCAGGTCGAGGAGGTCCAAACTGATCCTGGAGTGCGTTCTCAGGAGACATGGTGTTGAATCGCGCTTGCTGCGATGGTGTAGACTCTGGCGCCGCGGGAAGAGGAGCTAAGATGTTCTGGAGGATGCTCTGCTGCTCAAGAGTTCGGTTTGGTGGAGGCCTGTGATTCTGGAGTTCTGGTGGTGGTGACTGCTGGAAGTCTAACGAGATGCCGCCTCCATGTACTCTGACGCCGTTCGGTGGCGATGGTTGATTTGGTGGTGCTGCTTGAGGACCGCCAACGTTGACTTGGCCAAGCATCTGTAGGATACGCTGGAAGCCTTGTTGATCCTCATTGACGTTGGGTACAGGTGATGCAGGAGCCGGCGCAGGGGCTGGGCTCGGCGCTGCTGGTTCCTCGGACTTTGCGAACATGCTCATGAACTTTGATGCCTTTGCTGGCTTCGGCTTTGCTAATATCGATTCGTTCTGACCCAGCTCGGCGCCCTTGACGTTGCCCCAGTTTCCAAAGAGGATACCTTGCGTGGGCTCAGTGGTTGTTGGAGTTTGAACCGGTGCTGTGAACATAGGCGGTACAGCAATGCCTGTCACAGTTGCAGGCTCAGCAAAGGTCTCCTTTGGCGCACTCTTTTCCTCAGCTGGCGTATCCTTGGCTTTCATCTGTTCTTTCCAACGCTCGAAGTCTGCCTGTGTCTTGATCTGGGGCTCCTTCTTCTTCTCGACCTTTGTGTCCATCCATTCAGGATCCTCCTCAGCCCGGTTTCCGCCTCGTTCCCAATCGCGTTCGCCACGTTCGCGCTGTTCGCGTTGTGGTTGTTGTGTGCGTTCACGCCAACCTCCCTGCACGCCAAACTTGCTTCCCTCCTCCTTTGTCTCGTCTCGCCGACCCCAGCGTTCTGTGCGCTCTGTCCGATCACGCTGACCACGTCGTGGAGGAGCGTCATCTTCTAAGCCGCCTTCAGTCTTCTCGCGATTGCGATCATTACGATCACTGCGGTCGCCACGGTCGCCGTTGCGGTTGAGGCGCTCAAAATCTTCTTGACCTAAGCTCTTACGACCCTTGACGCTTGTCCAGCCCTCGCCATCCTCTCGTGCACCGCGTCGACCATTCGTGATGCCTCTCTCACGGTTTCGATCTCGGTCGCCGTCACGAGACCATCGCTCATTCTTGTCACGAGGGAAGCGATCGCCGAGTTGATCGCCGTCGGTCGAGATGACACCCGTGCGCTCCTGCTTGTCACCTGCGTTCTTCGCTGCTCGAGCTGCCGATGTGAAGTTGAGCTTCGGCGGACCGAGCACCGTTTCCTCGCCCGGTTCTACAAAGAGCGCGTTAATAGCAGCGACCAGGCCTGGACCTTCAGACTTACGCATGCTCTGACGTCTCCCGAACTGACCCATAGGGTTAATGAGGGGACGATCCGTGCGATGCTCAGTAGTAGCTCCTTCTCCATCTCGTGCGCCTCGAGTGCGGCGAGCAGTGCCATTGTTGGCGGTGTGGTTGTTATTGTTGTTTTGGTCGGCAGGCACGTCCATCCATTGCAGGATTGACGGTAAGCCATCTGGCTTTTTCACCAGCGGCGATTGCCTGAGCCCTTCTAGCTGCTCTGCTGTGTACCTCATGCTCGCGGCCGGTGTCTGTGACTGGAGGGAGGCCGAGGTGGGGCAAGCGGGATATTGCAGGTTCAGATGCGGTTGCTGTTGCGGTTTCTGTTGCAGTTGGTATGGATGTATGTGTTCGTGTTGTCGCAGCGACGGAGGGGCGGCTGCCTCCAAGCAGTGGCTGCGTGAAGCGCTCGATGCGCAAGGAGCTCGTCAATTCCCGTCTTATAATCCTTGCACTCGAATAGCAATGTGGTGGGGGCGGTGTGCACGGAGGTAGCGTCAAGCGGTACAGTAGTAGTGAGCAGTCTATTGCGAGGTCAGTGGTCAGGTCGGCCGTCGCGCCGAGCTTGTTGTCTGAGGTGGGCGGAGCTCGAAGTGGGATTGATCAGGGTGGACGCACCTCGAACCACCCCTGCACTGAGGCGTCGATGAAAAGCGGAGAAGCACTTGCGCTTCGGCGCTGCGGTATGGCGTGCAATTGGCTGGATTTGTCGATATTCTGATATTCGTTTGTGGTGTCCGGTGTAGCGGAGGGAGTACAAATAAGAGCGACTGTTTGTTGTTATGTGTTTCGCATTGGCTGCAAGCGTTGGAGGTGCACGCTGTCAAAGGCCCACTAGCTGCCCTTAGTCATCGCTCGAAGAGACGTCATTGCAGCCTCAGGCCATCAAGGACCTTTCACACCGTTGAACAGAGGATGTACTGAATCCTGCGAGGTATACAGTTCATGCTGCTAATGCTTCCATACCATAGCAAAATGCGAACGTTACGCCTGCAATGCTCCACCGTCCAAACTCCAGCACCGCAAATCCTGTGCTCAAGCTTCTACTCTGACCAAACCCGCAGCAGCCTTTTCAATAGTCCCATTACTCCACTCCGCAACTCGTCCCTGATCACACGTCTCATAAACCCTCTTCGCCAGCGCCCTCAGCGCCTTCTGCCTCGGGTCGTGATTGTTCAAGCACATCTGAACCCACGAAACCAGTCCGCACCTCGTAATAAGCGTGGTACTCCCCCCAACCGCCGTCGCCCTCAACAACAGCCTGACGATCTTCTCTTTGCTGGCCGCACTACACGATCTGCTCGCGTAGAACGACAGCAACTGTTCGAAGATATTGCTCTTCCTAAAGCTCTCCATATCCCGCGGTGTGCGCAGTCCATCGATGAGGTAGTCCAGGAACCAGTCGACCTCCTTGTGGTACGTGCCGTCGTCATCTGGCTCGCTGCCAACAATGCTGCGGTACAGTTTCCTCAGGAGGAAGTCGACATCCCAGGATGGCGCGGTGGTGAGGAACTTGTTAATCTTGCTGAACATGACGTGGGTAGGGTCGGCGAGGATGCGCACACTGCGCGCTGCGAAGACGCCGCCAATGTAGGGGAAGGGCGTAGCGCCACTGGGGTCGAGTGATTCGAGGGTTTCGCCGAGGAGGAGGTAGATGCCTCCGAGATCTTGGGTGAGGGAGTCGGCCTGCGTTCGGTTAGTGGTGAGGTGTTGGAGGAGGCTGAGGTGAACTTACGCCGATAGTTGCCATCAGCTGGCGGACGTTGTTGATGGCTTGTATGCGAATCTCCTGGTGTTTCGAGCATAGACAGAGGAGGAGCTCGCCGATGTCGCCGTCCTCGATGGCTTCTTCTATTTCCTTCTTCCGCCAGCGAGTTAGACCCGTGTGCTTCTCGTCTTCTTGTGGTGGGAGTTCGAGGTCGACCACCGGGCCGGTCTTGGCTGGTGCTTCAGCCTCTGTCTGAGGGACAGGCGATGCACTGGACCGTTCTGACCCGCTGAAGTCGGCGCCGGTCGCAAGCTTGAGGGCTTCTTTCGCGCGTGCCTTGTACATCTTCCACAGAAAAGCGTCGTTCAGCACTTCCTTGTATGCTTTGCCGGCTGACTCAATCAAGCTATCACGTACTAGAGTTAATACTGTCTCGTCCTCACCAATCAGATTGAAGAGGTAGAGGAGCTTTGAGAGCCACCCGGCAAGAGCCTCAGCAGCTGGGCCTGTCGCTGACTCGCCGCCCTTGAACGGCCACTGCTCGATCAGTGTCATCAGGAGGGGACTGAAGGGACCAACATCTGCTGGTGCTGAGGACGCTTTCGCGCACATGGTATCTAGGTCGTCGAAGTACTTGATCGGAACCTTGATGAACCGTGCACAGCAGTCGTCGAGGAAGTCAAGCACTTCCACTGACGGCACTGAGCCGGCAGAAGGCTCGAGACTAGCAATGAGTGCGTCCAATGCGTCAGGTGACGTCTTTGTTTGGAGCATCTCCTGATCCTGCAAGACTGCATTGAGCAACGATTTGACACCGGTGTACAGCTCATTCTCTTTCGAAGTAACGAGAAGCTTTAGCAGCGTGACAAAGGGCGAGTGTTGGAGAGTCTTGGGCTTCTGCCACCAGCGCATCGCGGGCGAGTGTCGTGCCATCTGGATCCAGTGCTCGAGTTCCATGACACGGAACGATGTATCTTCTGGTGATCCTGTAGGCTTTTCGACCTCGACTAATGCGTTGCACAATGGCAGCGAAACGTCGAACTTCTCTTGCAGAGCAGCCTGAGGTGTGACCTCGTAGTACAGCCTTAGTAGACGTGTGATTGATTCCCGCTTCAAGCTTTGCAGTCCAGGCTTCTTCAACGCCAGAAAGACAGTCCTTGTTGTCGGGCAGCGGCGACTGAACTCAGCGACAAGACGTTGCGATGCTTGTTCCCACTGCTTCGACGGCCTGACAGTGCTCGCCTCATGCAACTCTTGTACCATGCTTCGCAGCTTCTGCAGCGCGACAACGAGCACACGAATCGCAAACACCTGGACCAAATCCGAGCTGTGGTTCAGGCACTTTGTGAGCACCTGTTGGTTCAGGGGCTGCGGCAGAACGCTCTGGATCATAGCTGCTACTGGAGGTGGCTGACTGCGGTAGCTTTTCTTCACGCCAAAGTACTTCGGGACCGGAAGTTGAATGGTTTGGAACAAGAAGGCGGAGTATCCTATCCATGTGGAGGTAAGGTTGGGATCATAGTTGAAGTCCCTTCGCTTGATGAAATAGTCTGCGACCAATTCTGGCGAAGCCTTGAAGATCTCGATGACAAGCTTCTGATGTGATGTGTTCGCGTACGGGCGCTGACTCTGTATGAACTCTGACAAGATTATGTTCCGTACGCGGCCTAATCTGTCAAAGGTTTCGGCCGACTCAAGTCCCAGATCGTTGGCATTATCTGCGGCCTCGTCCAGGTCGCCTTCTTCGTCGTCGTGTGTCGATGGATAAAAGCCGTTCGTTGGCAGCATAACGCCATACGCAGGATCTGTGCATACCATACATAAGAACTCGTGGGCCAGCTCTCCTGGCGCCTTTTGTCCTTCAGACAGCGAGCCCTCCTCCAGATCATAGTTGAAGAGACCGGCGATGCGCGAAAGTGTCTTGCCGTTCAAGATACGGCTCTTCGTCTGACGGGGGATGGTCTTGTCCTGGAACACGTGACTTGTGAAGACGTCGAAGATTTCGAAAATGAGGAACGGCGGATCGGTACTGAGGTGGTCGAAAGCGGCTCGTGTGACATTGGTGTTGGAGAGAATCTCAACTTTGGCGCGTTCATCCTGTAGCCTCAGATGCGTGAGCAGGTAGCGGATCGCTGTAGTCCTGACGCTCGGCTTCTTGTGCATATCTGCAACTGACATGCCCTTGTGCTCCTTCCATAGCGCAATGTTTCTCCCCAAAATCCTTGGCTCTAGTGTGAAATCTTTCTTCGAGTACACGGCTCTTGCGTGCGCGCCCTCATTGAACCTGGTGAGCTCCGTGAGCAATCTGAGAGCCGGTGAGATAACATTCTCCTTGTTCGATGCAGCAGAGGTACTGCGGACTAAACGACGAGCGACTGAAGGCTGCAGTATTGTCTTCGCGAGTAGGGTGCCGTATTCGGTGAACTCGGAATGGCTGGACAGGACCTTGAAGAGAAGTGCGAGGACAGCGGTGACCTGGGCAAGAATAGCCTCGAAGTTGGTCTCGGCCGCCCAGTCCCAAGCTTGTATGAGGTTTGGGAGTAACGTTTCGTGCTTCTCGTCTTGACTCTTGCCCTTCTGAGCGTTGAGGTATTCGTGCAGGATGGCTCGTCGGCGGGGCACGTCATGCTCGTCGGTCGCGTAGAGGATCGAGTCGAGGAATCGCTTGAATAAGCTTAAGCCTGAAGAGATCAGTCTGGTGTACCGCTATTATGGGAGTCGTGGTGCATACCGTTGCGAAAGTCGGCCGTCGCATTCTGGTCGAAGTACAGGGCCTTCTGCAAGTCGCGCGCAGAGTGCACCTCCTCCGCACCCGCACCGTTTGGTCGCGGAGAGTTGCGCTCATGGCTACCTTCAATTCTCTGGCGTTTGGCCGCATGCGCACTTCCCGCGTCACCCTCGAAGTTCGTCCGCTTCCCCATGTCTACCAGATCTGTGAGAGTGATGCGCCAGCCACTCGCATAAGCTCGAAAAGTTGCGGAGAGCATTGAAATTTCGACAGGGATCTTGGACACTAATTCACTTTTGGCTAGACCCAACGAGCTTATATTGCGGGGCCAGATACGGCTTATCACCTTGCTCACAGTGAGACGAATACCTTCTAGAGCTCTAATGTGCGCATCAATAACGGGCTTGTGATATAAATTAGATGAGAAATTCTACGATAAGTAACGCCAGGCCATGCAAAAGCTATACCAATCATGGTACGTATAACCTAGAGTACGCAACCACCTTCGTCCTACAGCACACACAAGCTGTATAGTTCTTACTCGCCAGCCCTACACGACACTCGTCGCAAAGTGATAGACATCCACATGGCCAGACGAGTACCGTCCTGGGCGTGAGCTGACACACAACGCATTGAGGTCCTTCAGATCCCATGCCCTCAGCTCCAGTGTCCCAGCTGCCTGCAGCGCTTGATGAGCCTTGCGGTGCAGTAGCTTGCCGCTTGTTGAGGATCAAGTCCTCCAACAACTGCTCTTCCTCTTCCGGCGTCATGTCAGCCGAAGCTTCGAGGCGATAGCGGGACGTTGTCAGAACCTTGGCCTGGTCTTGATCGAGGGCTTTGCGGTATTGGGACCGTGTCATGATCTGTGAACTCTGAAGATGGCGTGATAGGAGCTTGGCTTCCTCTCGGTCTTCCTTGGTTTTAGGATCGAGGAGAGTCGAAAGGCGCGAAAGGTCGATGGCGTTCTCTGCTGCTGGAGTTGCTTCGCGGCTGCGCTGGTAGGTGTCTCGAGTGGGCGTTCGTTGCCCGTCATCCTCGAAATCCGACCAATCATCGTTATCTGTGGTCGCGTATGATAAGACGCTTGTGATATCGTCGTCTTGCGGTGGGACATAATCGCTACTACTGTCCACGTCGCCAAATCGACCTCCGTTGCGCCACCACGAATACATGTAGTCGTCAACGCGCTCGTTAGACTCCTCGGAGGTCGGCGCGTCCAAGAAGCCGGTCTGACGAAGTCGATCCTTTGCGAATGCCTCAGCATCGAACTCATTGTCGAGACGGACGCGAGACCGGTCATCTAGTGTCAACCATGAGTCCACAGATGCTGCACGGCGCTGTCTCTTATTGTATACTAGCGGTGGAAAGCGTGGCTCTTTCGTAGGGCGGGGCCCGGCGAGGCGTCTGAGCCATACCGGACGGTATCCTACCCTCAGTCTTTGCAGCATTGCGATGGTCAGTCTGGCATGGATGAGCATGATCAATCGTGCAATGCCCTTAAAAAATTGCCAAGTCAGATAGAAGCGTCCTCTTCGCTGTTGAAGTCCAGCTGGATCACCTTGCGATCCGGCACCGCCAGCCCCAGGCGCAGCATTCATACTTCGCGTCTTCCGCTCGCGAGCATATCCGGATGTCGACGCTTCGGTTAAAGCGTCAGCATTCGTTTTGTCCTCCACCTCGACACCCGGAGCAAGAGACTCTCCTTTCAGCTCCTTAGGTATGTTCGTCAAGGTCTGTCTGAATTGACGTCGGCGATCCAATACTTCTTTCAATCGTTTCTTCTCGAGGAAAGTCATCGAATGAACGTTAATCCGGACCCCTTCGTTGAGGAAGACAGCTTCGCTCGCTGCAGTCAAGACCGTGAAACCCACCTTAAGGATCGCAGTATAGAAATCCTCGTGCCAGCTTATTGTAAGCGGTGCTATCGAAGACAGGTGTATGTTGGCATGCAGGTTGCTATAGGCAACCTCAAAGCGTTCCTTCCAGGTCATCGTCTCTCGTTGACCTGGTGGAGGAGCCAAGACGGTGATAAAGAAGGCCAGAAGATAGATAAACCCACAGGTAGCAATGCCAATCATGATCAGGAGATGAGGGATGAATCCAACAATGCAGACGGTAGGAAATCGTAGCAGACCGACAGGATTGTCGGATCCTGCGATGGCCTCGGTCAGCCGCAGGAAACTCCAGACAAAGGTTGCCATGTATGCTATGCCCCATATGGCAGTCGTAACAAGGCGGTACCTCGATCGCACCCCAGCAATTGCTAGCAAATTGCTTGTGGAATGACTGATACTAGAAATGAGAGAAATCAAAAGAACCTCAGGTGGAACGTTCGCGATGCTGTTGAGGCCGGAACGTGGTACCAGGACAGTTGTTCCATTTGGGACCAAGACGTTCTTGGGCTGATTGAACCGTGTGGAGTTGATGGTTAGGGGCTTGGTGACAACAGCTTCGGCCTCGGCGAAAGCTAAGGAGTGCTCGAATATGGTCATGCCAACTTCCTGGACAGGGGGACGACCTTGGAGGGCGCAACACATGGTCTCAACGAACTGACCAAAGCCCAGTGACAAGAACAAGGGCCAAAGCAAAGCAAGCGAGCCGTTGTCTCGCGTGGTATCAGCAGCACCTGGTAACATACCCACGGCTTGACAAGAGTCTGTTGTATTCTCCCAGAAGAGGAACCTGGATGAAGCGCGGTATAGGTAACCTCCCTCTCCACTGAAGTCTGTACTCAAGTATCTTCCAGTTGTTCCATACTGCATGTTCGACCAGTCGGGTGATGTCTGGCATCGAATAGCCCGAACCATGTTGAGGTTCTGCAGCATGAACAGCATGAGAGGAGCAATGTATAGGGCGAGGCGTATGTACAGGCGGTCGAAGGAGAGTGGTACTCGGCTGGAGGCGTAGAATTGGGTTCGATTCAAGAGAATTGCCTGCAAGACTAGTATCAGTCATACAGTCATCAAACAATACAGTATTCCACTCACTAAAGCAAAAGTCGCAATAGCCCATTTCGAAGTGATGTAGCTGAAGAAGCTGGCGACGTTCTTGAAAGCCTGAAACATGCTGATCTCGTCTGCTGACTCAGATGCTGCTGCAACTGCGGCTGCTACAGACTCCTGCGCAAACTTGCCAGCAGTAGTCGCCGTTGTACCGTTGGTGAGGTTGGCCATGGTAGGCTCGGCAATGACGCTGCCACCGGAGCGCATCATGTCACCGAGCGAGCTGGCCTTGCCGAAAAGCCGCGGAAAGACCATGAGTAGGTCTACTGGTGACGGTAGAAACGAAGTCATGTTGGTGAATGCGCCTGAAGTCTGATCCATTGCGACCGGGGAACGACGTCCACGATGGGCCGGGAGCGACAGGGGCTGAGACAAGTTGGGCAAGTTGGTGGTCCTATTGAGTTGCGCGCATCGTGGTTGCCGGATCAGGATCAATCATCGAAGAAGACCTGTTTGGCGTCGGACATATGTGTTGGGTTGATCCTTTGAGTTGACGCTGTTAGATCGCAGTCGCGTCATGCTTTGTGGAGTGCAGCAGGAGCGAACGAACCAGACGCCGCGGTCCCTGACCCATCGATTGCCCCACACCTTCACCTTGTCTCAACCACCATCAGGTCGATCATCGTGGCTCACACAGCAATTACCATACATTGGCTACTTTCAATACAAGAGTCAGTAAATGTGTAAGCTCGCAAATCGATCGAGGACGATTTGGGCGCGGGTCAGACATTGGGACCAGGCACAAGCATTACCGTGCAGGTGGCTTTGGGGCCTCGAGATCACAGGGCCAGGGTATCAGTCGTTGGTCAGTCATCATTCACGCCATCCTTCTGGTATTTGAAATGGACAAAATAAGCCTGCCGAGTCAGCGAAGTACAAAGAAAGTACCAGCCACCCCTGATATTCGGACACTTGAGCCGCAACAGTAGTTCAGTAGTCCAGCAGCTCGACAAGTCAACCGTCTCCACGACCAGATTCAACTTTAGGTTGTGCCCCGGAGGAAAGTACGACGGATGGCAATTCGATGTCGTTGCCCGGAATGCGGCAGCGGGCGCCCCCACTAGTATCAACATCATTTCCTGAGTCTCAGCACTCGTACCAACTTGAAGTAGTTGCAATAGCATAGCACTAGCTAGAAGCATCAGATCAAGCTCGAATCTTCGTTTGTACACGCACAATAGCGGCAATCGAGTCGTCCAGCAAGTTAACCTGACCCTGAATTGCGTGTCACGCCTACGTTTGAAGTCTTTGTTTCGAACTTGAGCTGCATGCCAGGGTGGTTGAACAAGACTCCATTATTACTGGTCAGCGTGATGTCCAGATACTTATCCCTTGCATTCGGCGCGTCTTGCACGCGCCCCTTCTTGGCATGGATGCTGTTAAAGGCTTTAAGTACCTTGCACACCCTTTCTATTAGCTCTTTACTCTCTTTCACCCATTCGCTATCGTACCCGTCAGTGTTTGGGTCCTGACACTGCCATTTCTGATCACCAGCCCACTGCCACCGGTTCATTCACTGCGCCAAAAAAGTCTTTTGTTTTTGTGTTTACTGCTCTTACCCCTTGTTGTACAACTAACTTTAGGTCCCCTCGTTACCTCACTGATTTGAGCTCCCTCAATCACCGCAACAATGAAACCATTCGGCTATTTGATAGCCAGTGCGGCACTGCTCACTACAGCAGCTTCGCAAGTCACTTCGAAGCAGCCTGCTGCAAGCAACCTACTCACCAATGGTTGAAAATTCAAGGGTTGTTACTTGTATGCGTCTCATCCCCTCTCTTCAGGGAATAAAAACTGACGCACATCAGCGACAACAGATGGGATCTCCCCAATGACCGCGCTCCAGGCGGCTTCTTCGTCCGTGTCAATCCGAATGGCGGTGTGAGTTGCACGAATATTTGCAAAGGCCAAGGCTACAAGTTCGCCGGAACAAACGACAATCAGTGTTGTACGTTCAAGTTGTCCGCGGCATCACTGTGAGTTTGAGTGATGCTGATCATGAACAGGGTGCAACAAAGTCATCAACCGCAACAACTCGGCTACCGCTGGTATCCTGTCTCCCGCCGGTATCGCCAGCTGTCAAGGCGGTTGTAGAGGAAATCCAAACGCGAATGAGGGCTGTCGAGCAATCGAATGGTTCATCTCCATCTACGAGTTTACTGTAAGTGGATTCCTAAGAAATGCCTGTGTGCCTATGCTCTTGTTGCTCTGCTTTTTGTACGTGATTTCTGCTGGGAGCGGGGAGCGACCGAGCGCTCGGTGTAGGAGGGAACTGGTGGGGACCAGGTTGAAGAGATGGCGATATACGAGTGGGAGGGGCGGTGCTGGAGATGCCCTTATGTCGGGACCCAGGCGACTCGAACCTTTACTCTCTGTTCTCGGCATCTACAGAGTCGATACAGGGACAATACGACGGTTTCACACAAATACACCAAGAACATATCGCCAAAACGATCATCCCTCATCCTCCAACAATATCTCCTCGCCTTCGATGTCTCACTTCTCTTTCCACATCTCATCACCCATCTTTCAAGTGCCTTAAGAACTTGGAAGCGACCTTGATGTGGCCTTGCTTCAAAGCCCTCGTACGAAGCGGACATGTTCTTCCTTCGTCCCTTTCCGAAACGGGTAGCAGACTGTCATATATTCTCTGCCACACTCAAACGCCCAAACTTCTGCCTCTCAACTATCAGCAGATCGTAATCATACTCAAAGAATATTCTGGCCCGAGATCACGACCTTCAAGCTCCAATCATTTATCAGAACAGTGCTCGAAGAGAATGATGTTTCTTTCCTTGTCAAAAGTCGAACTCTTCAGTGACGATGTTCTGCTGTTTCTGCCTGAGCTTGGTAGAGGAAACAGTCCGCAAATACTCTATACATTTCGAAAGCTACAGACGTGCGATGACTACAGAAGCTTCGGAAGTACCAACATCAACAGATTATGGAAGGCATAAAAAAGACAGGGAAAGATTGGTCATGTCTTCTGGAGGGCCAACGATTGTTTTCATTCTGCCAACCCTCTTGCGAGAGTCGGCCTTGAAAGCTTCGTGATACCTGGTCTTTGATACTTCTAAAGACTTGGATTTTGGTCGTTTGAATTTGGCCTTCGTGCTCTTTTGTACACTGTGACTTCATTTCTCTGAAGGGAAAACCTCAAACCAAAGGCTACGTTCCTTTTTTTGAAAGGGACATGGTTTCAAAACGTTCCCTACTTCTTTTCCTCTTGCCTTGAAAGTTATTTGACTATGCTTGCGACTCTTGTCATGCTCTGAGCAGCGCCAAGACATGGACTGAGGCGAATATGTCGGAAAATGGGGTGTTTTATCTGCTTATGTGCATTCATCAAACGTTCGAAAGGAAAGAGAGAGGAGCACATGTGCCTGTAGAGCGCATTCAAGCTCTCACATTTCATGCCTAGAGATAGAAATTCGAGAAGCACTTGCACAGGAATTGTACCTTCCAAAGTGGACATTCAATTGAGCCGTTGCACACACTATTGAGCTCAGTTGAATGCTAAACACCGCGCGCGATACGCTCAAAGAGAGTGGATATGATGAAATTGATTGCGCAATGGAAGACAGAGGATGACTACATCGACGCCACCCTATCCTGGGTTGACGCTTCGAAGCGGAGCAGGTATGGACGAATTAGAACAGCACCGATTTATGGAGCCAGGATGAAATTTTGCAAGCCAGACACCATTTAGAATCCTTCCAAATGACCAAACACACAAACGAAAAAAAAAATCAAACAAGATTTCAGACCGCGCAGTAGAATCCAATGAGCAGAATTCTACTCAAGCTCGTAGATGACCTCCCATATGCACAGACCGGAGACTCACAGCCCTTGAGGCCTGTTGTCAAACTTTGCCGACTGCCCCCAACGTGTTTCTTCACCTACTGACCGCAAACACGGCAGGGGTAAGGAAGCTGATGAGCGTGGCAGTACCCTGACTGGTTATAGTTTGGTGGATAAGCGTAGTTGACCGGATAGCAACCCACACCTTGAGGTACACCTGTAGCATACGCGAGTATCTGGCCGTTCATGCGCATCTGACCGAGCGCGCGCTGGTGTTGGTTGATGACGGTCGTCATGGAGGTACCGTATACACCCAGCATGCCCTCAAGGTCATCGGACTCGATGTCAGACGCGCGGACGAGGAACGCGTTGCTGGCTTCTTGGTGGAGGGTGCGCAGGTTGAGAAGTTGAGCGACTGCTTCTTTGCGGCGCGCGGTGAGGTGCGCGTTATGCTGCTCCAGGGCTTCGATGCGGGCGAGCAAGTCAGGCGGCTGCTCCTTGGAGGCTCTCAGTTTCGCATTCTCGCGCTCGAGTGCGGCGATGCGTTCAGCTTGATCGCGCTGGCCCTCTTGGAGCGCTTTGATTTGCGCGCCGAATCCCATGGGAATGGTCAGTGTGGCGGTCATTGACGGGGGTGGTGTTGGTCCGGACATGGCGCAAGATTACGCTTTTGTCACAAATGACGGTTGTGGAGACGAAAGGAATCGAGGGGCGCAGTGATAGTGGGTAAGGAGCGTGGGTAGTTGACCAAAAGAGTGTGAGCCGTTGGTGGCGCAAGGAATGGCAGTGTGGTGTGGTGTTGACGATGACGGCTTTAGCGAAGAGCTTCACTGTTGTTACCTATTATCAGTGGCGCAAGCGGCCACGTGGATAGCAACCGATTGCTCATTGTGCGTGTTTGGGGACGAGCGGTGAAAGGCCACTCATAATCTGAAGTGAATACTGGGAAGACGTCAGATCGTCTAACCGAGTACTTTGAAAATGGCCAGAGACTGGATGCAAGTGCTATATAAGTATCTTCAGTGAATGATTTTTGAAATGTTGAAATGTTGGCTCAATCTAGGACCAATTTATGAAAGACGATGAACGATGGTACCGCTGGATAATACTGAGACGATGACAGGAAATGGTGAACCATCGAAAGGTCGCAGTACTCAATCCGTGACTAAACGCATGACATTGAGATCGTTATGAAGGATGGTAGAATGCAGTAACACCTCCAAAGAATTTTACCTGGGTGCGAGCTGGATGTCGACTTGATCGTTCAAATTGCGGCTCATGCCCTTTAGGGGCCTGTTACACGTTGTGTCAGAATCAACCTCGGAAGCATGCTACTAAGAACGCTGTGACACTGAGGATATCATAAACAACACCCAAAACTCAATAATGGATGTCGGTTGTCTTGAGGAAGAGGAGAGAAAGAGGCTTGCCCTGGCTAGGGCCTTGGCCAATCACAAACTAGCCGTTGAACCCCGCTAAGCACCCCACGCGACTGCCAAAAGTTCGCGACGCTGTTTCTCGCTGTGAGACATTCAGCCATGGCGACTTCAACTAGCCTAGAGCAGCTTCTCACTGGTAAGTAACGTATCCATTCGTAGTGATTTCATGCTGAGACAAAGTCGCAGAGCTGCTCTCAATTTGGCACACTTATAGAGTGCCACTTCTCGTCGCCACGGTCGCCCTTGCTCTGATTGTGCGCTTGACGAGCCAATCTCGCAATGCTCGAGAGAAAGTGTCTGTCTCACCGGCGCCGGCTTCGCCTATTGAGGAGAAGAAGACTGTTGAACTCAGGCCTGAATGGCTTCCCGAGAACACCACTATCATCACACCCGCGCTGAATGTGGACAACCATGCGGAAGACGATACGAATGTCGTAGCAGCAGTGCCCAAAGTAAAGAAGGGACCCAAGACTGTCA
The DNA here is from genome assembly GCF_010093625.1 of Macroventuria anomochaeta. Classification (NCBI taxonomy): domain Eukaryota; kingdom Fungi; phylum Ascomycota; class Dothideomycetes; order Pleosporales; family Didymellaceae; genus Macroventuria; species Macroventuria anomochaeta. The sequence continues at coordinate 852,146 of NW_022985366.1, forward strand.
AGGGCAGGAAGACACCAAAGAAGGTCGCGAAGCCAATCATCGACTACAACCACACCACAGACAAGATTCAGCCTTTGGTCTTCTTCCAGTCGGTTACCGGTACTACCGAGAGACGTGCTACTCAAGTCGCGGAACTCCTGACCTCGTGGACAACTGGCTGCGATCAGTCTGCTTCCTTTCTACAGCCTCAGCTTCTCGATCTCTCGAACATCGACTACGACGACTACTTCATCAACGCACCGAAAGCTGAAGTGAATACGAAGTTCTTCTACCTGATCCTCGCACCAACCTACAACATCGACACACTGCTAGATGCGTTCATCGAGAACCTCAGCGAGACACACAATGACTTCAGAATCGACACGGCATCGTTGAGCGGTCTTCTCGGATACTCAGTGTTCGGTTTTGGAGACAGGGAGGGATGGCCATCAGAAGAGGAGGGTTTCTGCACACAGGCAAAGGAAGTCGACAAATGGATGGCTAGGCTGACTGGCAGGAAGAGAGCATACCCCCTTGGTATGGGAGACGTGAAGAGTGATGCTGAGGACCGTTTGACAGAGTGGCGCCTCGGTGTCCAGGAAGCGCTCGTGGAGATCGCTGAGGGCCGGGGCCTGGGCGAGGGCGTGCTCGGCAGTGGTGACGCTGTTGAGAGTGATGAAGAAGAAGTGGACGACGATGACAGTGGCGAAGACACACCGCGCGTGGACGATGTTGAGGACCTGGGTGGAATGGCCAACGGCACCGCAGCACCCATTCCGGTCGACTTCACGAACTACAAGGGCAGATCCAAGGTCAATGCTCCCAGTGCGCCGAAGCAAATGGTTCCCACCACCTCTCCTACGCACGCGGCACTTACGAAGCAAGGATACTCCATCATCGGCAGCCACAGCGGTGTGAAGATCTGCCGTTGGACCAAATCGGCGCTACGAGGACGCGGCTCGTGCTACAAATACTCGTTCTACGGCATTGCATCGCATCTTTGCATGGAAGCCACACCTTCGTTGTCATGTTCAAACAAATGCGTCTTCTGCTGGCGGCACGGCACGAACCCTGTAGGCACGACCTGGCGATGGGTGACAGATGCGCCTGATGTCATCTTCGACGGTATTACCGCGGCACACTACAAGAAGATAAAGATGATGAAGGGTGTGCCAGGTGTGCGGGCGGAGCGTTTCGCAGAAGCTATGCGCATTCGACACTGCGCCCTCTCGCTTGTTGGAGAGCCCATCTTCTACCCGCACATCAATGACTTGTTGCGCTTGATGCACAAGAACCGCATCTCCACATTCATGGTTTGTAACGCACAGCACCCTGCACAGCTGGCGTCACTCATCCCTGTCACTCAACTGTACGTTTCGATCGACGCATCGAACAAGGAGTCATTGCGCAAGGTTGATCGACCGCTGCACCGCGACTTCTGGGAGCGATTCCAAGCTTGCCTCGACATCCTTCGAACTAGACGATTCGAGCAGCGCACAGTCTTCCGCCTGACTCTCGTCAAAGGCTTCAACATGGAGGAAGAAGTCAAGGGATATGCCGACCTCGTTGAACGGGCACTCCCGTGCTTTGTCGAAGTCAAGGGTGTGACGTACTGCGGTACCAGTGCTGCGGGAACAGCCGGGCTCACGATGCAGAACGTGCCTTTCTACGAGGAAGTAGCCGAGTTTGTACAGCTTCTTGAGCAAGAGCTGAACTCGCGTGGGCTGTACTACGGTATTGGAGCTGAGCACGCACACTCATGCTGCATTCTGCTCGCGGACAGTAATCGGTTCAAGCGCAACGGCAAGTGGGCTACAAGGATTGACTTTGAGAGATTCTTCGACCTGTATGAAGGCAAGGTCGAGGGCACGAGGATGGAGGAGGGCAAGGTAGTGGGATGGAGGCCAGAGGACTACATTGGCCCAGACACACCTGAGTGGGCACTTTGGGGCAACAAAGGCTTCGACCCAAGGGATCAAAGAGTCGATCGTAAAGGCAGGCCTAAGACTGAGGAGGAAGCAAGAGCAAGTCCTATGCAGAAGGCTGCTTTGCGACAAGCAGCTCTGGAGTTTTGATAGCCAGCAATATCAAGTGACATATTCGAAGCACATTTCCCATTCTGCTTGGGACACATTGAAAGCGTGAAGAACGAAGTGCAATAAGAAGTCTACTCGCAGACAAAACCTGGCGGAGAGAGTACTAATCTGGTGCAGGATTTCGAGGTCGAGCCGATACGCAAGCCAGGTCATCCCGTCTTATTTTCCGAGGCCCCTCAGCAGGCGGTCAACCGACTGGTGGTGACCAAATTGGCGGCGATTGCGGGACGCCTTCTATTGCTCCGGCGCGGTCGAGATTGGCGGCGCATGGGTGAACCCGGCCCTTGCAGATCACCAGATTTCCCGTAGCCTGGCGCAAGTTGAGGAGCTGCAGGTGCTGAAGCTGGCCAGGCAAGTATTGCGCGCTTTTCACCGCATGGTGTTGTGCTGCAGAGTAATATTTGCAGTGACGAATGATTTGCAGAGCTTAAGGGGTGATCTACAGGCGCGTCTCAGGGCGGTTAGCAGGGCAGACGCGAGTGGACGCGCGACAGAGTTCACAGACACACTTTTGCCTGCGTCTGAGCGCTCGGTACATGAATGGCCCCCCTAATGATGATGAGCATCCGACTTTAAGCCAAATCAATCGCACTCTGCCCAAGGCCCCCCTTGTCTGACCTCCCTCCGGTTCACGTCGCACAGTCACGCCCGTTGCATGCGCCCGTCTCCTGCAGTCTCCCAGCGAATAGTGCATCCAGCGGAGTGACCACATGGTTTGCATGTGCTATTCACGTCGCGCTCGACACGCCGGCGCCGACACATGCAACTGCGTGAGTGACATTCCAGCGGCCCCACGCCCATAGCCGCCTCCCATAGTTCTGGATTTTGGGCGGCCCAGCGTTCCAGACAATGGACGTCGACAGCCAGCAACCACCGGCTGCAGGTGCTCAGGGAGCTGCATACACGAACAGGGTCCCCGCCGAGCACGCGCTTGATAGTCCGGCGAACCAGGCGAACCAGGCGAACCAGGCCAACCAGGCCAACCAGGCGAACCAGACCTTGCGGTCGCGCCGCAGAACATCGCTGCCCTCGTCTACCAAGAGCTCGACGCTCTCTGTGGACACCAGCACGCGGCCGTCGAAGAAGCGCTCGCCCAACTACATCCGCACACAGGCTGCCTCGCCCGAGGTCATCTCGTCGCTCATCGACCAGCTCTCCGCCATCTCGGCTTCCACCCAGAGCCATTTTGAGAACCTGCCCATTGGCTACGGAACCAGCGCCTCGGTGGCTGTCAGCCCCAGCCCGCACCTGTCCCGGAGCAGCAAGACGTCGGTCGCGGGCCACAATGGCAGCGCTGACGACCGCTCGCCCTACTACAGCGCCATAAGGGACCAGAACGACCTCTACCCGGACGACGCATGCGAGCCGCCCGTCATTCGCACCTCGAAGCCACCCTCGGGACTGTCGCCCATCACCGCACCACCCCAGACACGCAAGGACAAGACGCACTCGCTCAGCAGCTACATTGGCCGCAGCGGCGGAAGCTCGGCCTCGATACACTCTTGCCACTCAAATCGCTCCTCGAACAGCTTTGGTAACATCAGCATTGAGGCGGGCCCAATTGCCTCCAAGCCTGTTACGGCTGGTGGAGGTGGCAGCAACAGGTCGTCTGCCGAGAGCAAGAGAAGCGTCAAGCGGCCGAGGAGTCTGATGTACATGAGCTCGCGGGAGCGCCTAAAGCAGAAAGAGACCGACGGTCGCAAACGCTTGGAGGAGACGGCATCGCCAGACTCCCCGCGAAAGCCCGCATCGCAGCTGTTCCCGTACGAGGATACGATCAAGGAGGAGCCAGTGACGAAAGAGGAGCATGAGCCGCTCGTCATCGCCGAATCCTCGAGATTTGCGCAGCGGTACCCGAGCAGAAGCTCCAGTCCCGCACGTCGTATACGCATGAACTTGGTGGATGGGCCAGACGGCGAAAGTCCAATCGAGCAAGGCCTAATTCCAGACCGAAGCTCGTCCTTGAGACACGGCAGTCCATCGAAGAAGAGCAAAAGGAGAAGTTCTAACAAGCACAAGGACAAAGGAAAGGACGCCGAACGACCAAAGACGATTGCAGTCACGGTACCGGAGGAGCCAGCAACACCCGAGATGGATCCAGAAGAGGCGCGAAAGCAGAAACTGCTGATGGAGTTGGAGCAGGAACAAAATGAAGTTGCGCGAAGAATCAAGCAACTGAGGGAACAAAAGCTTTTAAGAGACAAGATTGCTGGAAAGCTGCCTGCAGATAGTGATGCAGGTGCAGGGGCTGCTGTGGTCAAGCCTCATGTTTCAGGACTCCCGAGCCCTGAAGACTCGCCTACATCAATCGTATCACCCACGTCGGAAGAGCGAGATCAGGATTACACAAAGGCGCACAAACTTCTGGGGGTTTTTGTGCCACCTGTTGGGCGGTCCTCGACGGAGAGCAACTTAAACAAGCCTCTACCGAGCATCGGACCGCGAGAGCCGACACGACCAGCGCCTTTACCGCCGCATCTGCGACATTCGCGACACAGAAGCTTGACTGTGAATGACGGCGATGATCTACTACTGCCGATCAACTACGCTCTGGCACTCAAAAGCTTGGACTCATCAGCGCCAAACTCACCACGAACGCCTCGCGTGGACTCCACGCACACGGCTCTGCCTCCACCTCCAAGCATCAGCGTTGCGTCTTCCCAAGGTACGGGTTCTAGCAGAGACGGACTCCAGCGATCTAGTTCCCTTTCAGTTGGCGGAAGATCTGCATTTGGGCGCAAGGCAAACAGCTTGGTAATGAGTGGGTCGAAAGGCCACAAACACTCAGCCAGCCTGACCGAGGAGAGACCGCCTGTCTTGCGCTCTGGCAGTGAGGAGATCTCCTCAGGGCGGCATTCATCACTCAGCATGACATCAGCCTCGAATAGCTTCTCATTGCAGCAAAAGAGAACACTCAAGAAGAAGCGATGGTCGCACCCTGACTTGCCAGCTAAGGCGGAGAAGGCTCACAATAGCAAAGTGGATGCAGCGGAAGCGGCAGAAGCAAGAGCATCACAATACCCGGTAAACCCCTGGAGTCCAGTCATAGAGGAGCGACCTACCTCTTTGGACTCAGTGGACATGGATGTGGATGCATACTTGCATTCACCAAGACTATCGCAGAAGATACGACACCCACAAACAGGGAGGATCATATCGTTTTCGGAGGTTGGCGATCCTAATGGCTATGCGATCTTTGTGTGCGTTGGCATGGGTCTGACGAGATTTGTGATGGCCTTCTACGACCAGCTTGCTGTGACGCTGAAGCTGCGTTTGATCACACCAGAGCGTCCGGGAATTGGAGGGAGTCAAGTCGATCCCAACGGGACTCCACTGACATGGCCTGGTAGGTCCCGAGTTTTCATCATTCAAAGTCACGAACGCTAACAGCTTGTAGACGATGTGCTCATCATATGTCAAGCCCTGAAGATCACCAAATTCTCGCTGCTGGCTCACTCGGCAGGCGCCATCTACGCTCTTGCAACATCGTTACGGATGCCACAACACATTCGCGGACGAGTGCACCTCCTCGCACCCTGGATCCCACCATCTCAAATGGCGCCGATTGGCATCGGCCGAGACTCACCGCCTACCCAACAACTCCCACGATCACAACGCTTCCTCCGCGCTCTCCCCGTCTCCCTTCTCAGAGTTGCAAACTCCACCTTCCTCAGCGGCACAAGCGCCTCCCTCCAACGCACAGGACCCACGAAAGCCCCCAAAACACGGCGGAAGAGCATAGCACCACAGACCATGAACCGCACCGAAACGCCACCACCGCGACCATTGCTGAAAGACAACCGGCGCGAGTCTATGCTGATGATGGACCGAATCCTCCCCAACGCCAGCACCCTCACCCTAACCGTATCCAACACTCACGATCCCGTAGCCGAAAAAGCACGCCTCGAAGCCCTTTCCCTCGCTGAACGCGAACGCCAACATGCCTTCGATGAGCGTCTCACGTTTGCAATCTGGGACCGCGCAACCGCCAACGCGAATCCGGCCACTGACCTCATCGTCTGTCTCGAGACCAAGCAGACCATCGGGTTCCGCTATGAGGACATCAACCGCCCAGTCGTCATCCACCACGGCAGCAAAGACTCGCGTGTGCCTGTGGATAATGTACGGTGGCTGGGCAAGCTGATGCGGAAGTGCGAAGTCAGAATTTTGGAAGGCGAACAGCATGGTCTCATGGCGAGCGCACAGGTCATGGGGAACGTGTTGACTGAGATGGCGGGCGATTGGGAGGATTGGACGGCTGTGGTGAAGCAGGCGAGTGTGTCTGATTTGAGGAGTATGGTGAGGCGGAAAGCCAGCTACGCCTAAACACCTACAACCTAGTGAAACCTGAAGTCTGGAAGAATTGGGACTGAAGAGACGGATTAGAAGCAACAACGACACTCCCTTGTACGACTGAGCGAGCGAGCGAGCCATGCACGCAGCTCTTGGCTCGAGATACGGCCGACCCAGCGAGATTTTAAGGCCGATTTGATCTCTTTGGTCCATCTCTACCCCCTTATATTGTCTAATTTTGCCTTTCCTTTGTCGCTATACCCCCTGTACATACTAGATCGGAGATGGATAGGTTGGCATGTGGGTAGATCTGGGCCATGATGGAGGGCTTGATCGCAACCTGAATGAATAGTCAATTCACAAGTTGGACGATGGATTTCATGAAAGTGTTAGATGTCATGGTGAATCACGCATACTGGTGGACTTGCGCATATACTGTTGATTGATCTATACGCTAATCCGCAGCAAAGTTACATCGAAGGATTAGGCGTCCTTCTCGGCCTTATCCAATAGCCGCTTCAAGATAGTCGCTGTGCTCCTCATGCCCTTCAGTGCATTCTCATCGGGCCCTTTACCAGCTACGAACGTTGCGTGTGCGAAGTCGATCAGCTTGGCCGCTGCCAGCTTTGGCACAGTCTCGTCTTCGTCCTCCTCATCTTCTGTCTCGGGCCGTGCCGATCTGAGCACCTTCTTTGTGTTCTCATACTCGTCCACATCACCTTCATACACGAGCAAGATACTCGCACTGTACATCCTGCTCTCCTTGGCCTCAAACACTTCCTGAATATCCTTGACTTCGCCAAGGAAGTACGCAAGCACCTCCCTGGCCCTAGCCTTCTCAGCCTCCGACTTCTGAGGGAAGAAGGCGTTGAAACCCTCGTCAATATCCTCAGCACTAAACTTTCGCCCATACATCTTATTGTACGCCCAGTAACCCCCCTCCTTATCCAGCTCGACGTACTCTCTCAGCTCTTCAGGCACTTCGGGCGGAGACGCACCAAGCCAGGTCCGCATACCTGCTATCCTGAAGCCTAAACTTCCACTTGTCGTCTCAGCGCTCACTTTGTCGAGTCGTGCGCGCTTCTCGGGCTTTGCGTTGTCGTCCCATAGCTGTGCGCCAAGTTTCAGGTCTAGGATGTTGGGCTTCTTGAACCCGTGTGTGATGTTCTCGAGAACGATGTGTAGGTCGGTAGCGAGCTTTTTGCCATGGAGTCGCTCGGTGGTGCCGTCAGAAGTCTGGATGGTACCTGTGTCTTCGGAAACATCAGATGCAGAGTCGAGGGATAGTTGGCCCATGAAGATGGGTAGGTGGGGGAGGAGGTCGGGGTGTGAGCTGGCTACAGTCTCGTAGAAGGAGATCTCAGCAGCTGTGCATGGCTTGACCACTATGGCGCCAGATTCGTCGCTGAGGACGCCATCGCTGTGAAGCAGGTCAGTATGAGTGAGGCTGAGTAGCCTGAGAGTGCTTACTGGCCGGCAGCCGCGTTACCGAACACTTGTAGCTTAGAAGAGTCGAAGGGTTTGATTGCCATGTTGATGAATGTGGAACTCAAGCTTGAAGAAGATATGGCAGTGTAGAAGCTGGCTGTGTTCGTGTGGCTGGTGTTGAAGATGCGGAGTTGTTTGGACGAGCAACAGCAGTGAGACAGCGAGTCAGGGTGGGCTGATGACGCCAGAGAAGCGACTCAGTCGCTCCAATCTCCAGACACCCAAGGTCAATCTTCATCCCAACTTCATACACCTCAAAACCCGTCATGCTTTCCAAGTTGACTGACATGTGGGCAGTATCAGACTGCTGATGTCAATTGCAGATGCTTGTCCATCGACCATCGACTGAGAGGCCTGAACAGGCCATTTCAATGACCAAAAGGCCATGATGATAGCAACCAAGAGTTGCAAGGCTTGTTCAACATGGACATTCACTCTCTAGGCCATCAGAGGATAAGACTGTCGATACGTAATACACTCTTTGTCGAAGTGACTGCCGGGTTGACACCGCGGATTCGATTTCTCACCTGCAGCTCCATGAAAGCAGGTACCCGCCATGGCCGTTTGCTCTCTTACCCAACCTGTGATTTTCTCATCAACGTGTTCATTGACGCCTTCCGCTTTCTCACTCCTTCTCTCCCTTCTCTACTCTCATATAACAAACATAGAACAGCTGTCATGTCAACAGAAGAACACACAAGCTTCAACTTTACGCCAGAGGTGCTGGCACAGGCACAGGCAGAGGCTGCATCTGCGCAGGATGATCATCCGGAAGGCGCGACTATCCGCCGACAGGTAAGCCCAACACCAAGAGCTTAAGCCTTGAGGTAACATACTGACACCAACAAGGTCGAATTCTACTTTTCTGACGAGAACCTGCCCACAGACCTCTATCTTCTTCAGCAATGTGGTGGACGCGAGAACATTCCAGTGTCTATCAGTCGCATCTGCAGCTTCAAGAAGATGAGATCCTATAAGCCCAAGTCACTCGTTGTGGCTGCTCTCCGTAAGAGCGCGTTCCTGGAGGTGTCCGCCGATGGCAAGACAATCAAGCGCAAGATCCCTTTGCAGGGCAAGACGCTCCTCGACGAGGACTTCTGCAAAGAAGACAACGAGATTGCTTATGACCCTCGTACTCGCAAGCCCGCCGTATACCCAGTCCCACTGCAGCCACAGCAGAAGAAGGTCTACCCAGAAGGCACATCCAAGAACATGCAGAAACCCACAGGCTTCGAAGACAGCTATGTCGAGCCAGCCATGAAGCCAGAGGAAGCCGCAGAAGAGAACAGGATGTATGACGAGGACAGGCCGTTCGTCGAACGCATCGAGATCGCCATCCAGCGCTTCAAGCAGAAGCGACGTATGCACGAGATGTATTCTAAGGTGTTCAACAAGCTCATGCGCTACGGTGGTATCGAGTCTGGGCCTCGAATGTACCAGGGGCTCTCGAAGACAGAGATGAAGGATATGGATGCTGAAGAGATTGCGCGAGTTCTGGCTGTTCACAACGTGCCTTGGGATCGTGCGGATGAGAAGCAGTGGACTGTCGACTTCCTTGGTGTCGGCGAGGCCTTCTTGTAAGTTTGACCACCTGAGAGATTTCTTTTGGCACCTGTACTGACAATCACAGGTCTTCCTGGTACCCTGCGCATTACGGTTATGCTCCAGGCGGCGTCAAGAATGCTTGCCAGGTCCTTCGGTCTTTCTACAACTACCTTCGATACCACCGAGTCTGCCCAGAATATGACGAGCAGCTTCAGGCAGCTCTCAAGATGTGTGAAACAGCTGAACGCGAGCTAATTAAGGTCGACGCTGCCGGTCTTGCACTTCCTGGCGACTTCAACACGTCTGCGAGTACCTTATTCGGTGGATCGCATGCTGGACTTTTCACTGGCGACAAGACTTGGGCTCAGGACGCGCAGAAAGAGGGTATTGATGTTAACGAGATCGGTGTTCGTGAACAAGAAGCGCGCATCAAGTTCAGCACAGGTATTGCCGCCTTGGGCACAGACGAGCAGCAGGATCTTCTCGGCGCTACAGACCTGAAAATAGTCAAGAGCGAGTCGACTGGTCTTGAGGTCACCGCTATTAACTTGCCCGACGACATCACACGAGAGATATATTCTACGCAGAGCGAGGTCGTGCGGAACAAGCTCGGTCACCTCAAACCACTGGGCAAGCTTATGTGTAGGGTCTGGTATGCCGATGACTGCGACGAGTGGGACCTACCCAAAGATAAATACCCCAATGGAAAGCCTCACAAGGTAGACCAAGGAAGGGAATTCGAGTTCTGGGTCGAAGAGAGTGTCTTGAACGAATGCTTCATTGGCATGAAGATTGATGCTAGTGTCATCACACTTGAAGGCGGCATCATCATCTTGGACGAGGTCAAGCAGACGCACTGCAGCTTCTACACTTGGCTCCCGAACGAGCTCTGGATGGAAAACAAACCAAAGGAAGTGCGCTGGCGGGCAAAGGGTTTGCCGGACTATGAGAAGGTCGAGATTAACGGGGTCAACAAGGACAGTCAGGAGAAGGCCCAAGAAGATGACGAGTTTGATGACGAGTAAGTTCGCGGCAAGCTCGCGTGAGCTACCAAAGTCTACGCATTTGTATGGGGAACAATCCGGGGGTCGTGAAACAGGGGTTTGGAGTGTGCTCCGATATTGCCCGCATGGAGTACCTGAGGTTACAGCCTCCACAGGAATGGTGCTTTTCAATGAGGATTACAAGATGAAATGCAAAGGTTCAACAACAGTCCCTTCGATCTCACGATGCACAAGGAGTTGAAGACAGCCCGGGTCGCACTTGACAAGAGCGGTTTAGCTCCCCCGCGCAGTTCATCGATGATCGACAGATCACTTCATCTGGGAGAACATATGCTCTGACCATCTTTCCAAGCCACATCAAACATCTAAACACTTGACCGTACGGATCGTACGGCAAGTTTGGCCGATCTCTTTTCGTCTTTGCCTGCGTATTGCGCGTATGTCCTGTGTGCCCACTGGGATGCAGCCTCCCGCTCACCGTTACGAGACTGCCCGTTGTGGACGGCAAATTCGAAGCCGCGCACCCTCTCGTAATATCAAGCAGATGCCAATGTTGATGAGCGAACACAATATCACGAGCCGTGGGATGGAGTCGGCCAAAGTGCTGAGCAACTGCGTCCAAGGTGTTCGGCCGCTCTTGGCTCAATGGTTGCGTTGAAGCTCCCATCGAATCGCACAGCTGAAGGAGAAACGGGCTGACGATCCTCCGCTACTTCCACCGTTTCTCTTTGCTCATGTCCACCGGTGTCTGCGCGGCGTTTTGCTACCAAGGCCGGCACGGAGCGCGCCAACTGCAAGGCAGATCGTTATTTGACTCCGACAAGCCTGGGCGCCCAGAACGCCGCGCCGCACGTGCTAACAACTTGGACACAGAGCTGCCTGCATCCAGCTTGGAGATGGGATTTTGTATGTACTGTGGTCTCAATCACAAGCACAGTCCTGCTGATTGGGTAGGTGTTTGAGTACAGCAAAGTCACAGGCGCAGGTCTGTCAAGTTTTCTGTTGATTGCATAACAGGCGCAGCGGAATCTGCAACTCAGACTTGCCTGGAGCAACCTTGAACGCGCATCCGTTACCCGTAGTCTCGGCGTCCGCTCTGGCGCCAAGTCTTGCCCTCCACGCTCACAGAAAACATGATGCCGCCGGGTCCCTTCGCCTTTTCTTAGCCATGCTGTTGCGGGTCCCTTGGTCTTCCTCTCCGCTCTCTTACAAGACTATGCTGCCGCCGCCGCACAATCTGTGGAGTCTAACGTCCTGGCCATGAGCGCGACAGCGTCGACAATTGTGGCAAAGGATATACTGCACGCAAAGACATAGCGGAACGATGTCTGGGATGGACCGAAGTGTGATTGCGCTTCTAGATTCCCGCGCTGTGGACTTGCCAAAACGAGCGGCTGCCGGGTATAGTGAGTCTACCTCAACCTCATCTCTACCACAATCCCATGATGGGGCGTCGAGCTTTGCAATGCAGCTAACACCATCCAGCCCATGGCGTCCTCAACCCATACATCTACGACCCCTCGGTCCCTCTTGCCAGCGTCGGCGCCACAGTCATCATACTAATCTCCATCCTCTCCATCTACCAATATGTTCGACACCGAGCATGGTTCTTCTGGGCGGCCATCATCGCCATTCTGATGCTGGTGCTCGGCCACGTCTGTCGGCTTGTTTCTTCTCTTGATGAGTTTGAGGATCTTCCCTTCCTCTTCTCTTGGCTCTTGATCCTGCTTGCACCTTCCTTCCTGGCTGCCGCCTGCTATACCGCCTTCTCACGTGTTGTGTGGTTCTCTTGCCCGACGTACGCACTCAACTTCAAGACGCTGTGGTGCTTTCCGAGATGGATTACACCAACGTTCGTCATCTTCGATCTATTTTCTTTCCTCATCCAACTCGTAGGCGCCAGCCAGATCAGCCGGCAGTACGACAAGGACTCGTCACCATCACGCTCGATCGAGGAATCAGAACGCGAAGCACTACCCGGACGCGTGATCCTGATCCTCGGCCTGGTGTTGCAAATGCTGTGCTTCCTCTCCTTCAGCATCATCAGCGTGCGTTACTTCGTAATCTCCCGATACTGGCGCGCCTTTGACCTCGGCGACATGAAGCTCTGGCGCAAACTCAGCTACACCATCAACTTGTCCTCCGTTCTAATTGCCATCCGCGCCATATACCGCACCATGGAGATTCCACATGACAAGGAGTACGGACTCATCTACCTGCAAAGTCATGAGTGGTGTTTCTGGACGTTCGATGCGCTGCCAATCTTGGCGGTGTTGATTGTGTTTGCGGTTTGGCATCCGGGTCGCTATCTGCCGAGAAGCTATACTGGGTTGAAGCTGGACAAGGTCAGAGCGATGAAAGAGAAGGATGAGATCTCGAGTATGGCGGGTGGACAGCAAGAGGCGGAGCTGAGGGATCTCAAACCTGAGGACTTTCAGACTCGAAGGCCTGAAGAGCGAGTGTGAATTACTATCATCCACAGATAGCACAGTTCCTACGAAGAAGGGCATGGTTTAACGAAGGTAAAAATGGCGTTTCACGGTTTCTGGGAGGATATGTTCGATACCATGCATCCAGCGGACTGGCGTTATGGGTTTGCTTTTGGAGATACCTTTACTTCACGTGAAAGTCGTATAGTTATGGAAAATGAATGGGAACGAATCGATTTACAAGTTGCCTTTACCTGAACTCAGTTAGGGCCAACGATACAAGACTCTATTGAACGTTTGTTCTTTACCTTCATTTCTTGTTTTACAACACTACGATCCGCTCCAAGCATCTTACCCACCGCCCACTTTCCGCTCCCGTCTCCTACCACGAACGCAAGCTGACGCTCACGCGCCGTCATGGCAACCTCCGTGGCTTACACATTGTGCGACCTTGCCGACTACGCACGTAAGAGCTTTCCGGATGCCTATGCAATCATTGCAGATCCGGACTTGTATAACTTCGTGTAGCGCACACTCGTGCCCAACCACAACCCTACCCAAACTCTTCTACTCGCAAAAGTGATTGACCAAACTGAGCACTATCGGAAGCCAAAAAGGCTGAGGGGATTGACTTCCGCAACTTGCGTGCACCCTTCTGCTATGTTACAGGCGATTCTTAGCTACCTTTCAGCACGAAAGATAAGTTAAAGCAAGAACTAGCACGGCTTACTTTGCTTGTTGAGTTTGTCTGCGTGTTGACTGGCAATGTTCCTGGTTGGACCGACGGCTTGAACCTGCTTGATCAGTTCAAGGCTCTGTGCGAGCATATTCAACAGAGCAGGGAAGCTGAGGATGTTTCGAGGAAGGCGCCTGTGACCAACTCGAATGGAGCAAACGTCCATGCTGTTGGTGAGGAGCATCAGAAAGTGGATGCAAAAGCGTAAGAACAGAATTTGCAGCAAGTTGAAGCCGTGGAGTCGACCGCAGGTAAACCTATCCAGTCAAGTCCAGTTAGCTCCAACCCCTCAAGCTTAAAGCGATGTTCATGCCAGATGAACGATCAGCCGCCTAATATGGACAACGAGCGTAACTATCCAAATACCACTTCGTACGCCCATAGCGCTGACACAGACCTTGAGATTCCAGCAAAAGTACCAAACTCGTACGTTCAGCCTATTACACCGACTGTTGCCCGCCACTGACCTCCTGTAGTTCGAAGATGCATCTAAGCAGCCCCGCAAGTTGACTGAACAGCTTGATAAATGCAAGTCGACCGCCGAAGCAAAATTCGCTCAAGAGACAGCAAACAGGTTGACGACCTCCAGGTCCAGCTCGCCGCACAGACAGCCCAACTTGCAGACCAGGCCTCGAAGACGAAGGGAGCTGAGAACAAACTGGCAGACAAGAGTCAGAAGCTACAAGCTGCAGAGAAGCTAACGGATAGATTAGATCAGAAGACCAAGGGTTTGGAGAAAGAGGGACATGAGTGGAAGAAGAAGTATGAGGAGCTGGAGAGGGAAGGTGGCGAGTAGGAAGAGAGGTATGCGCAGCTCAAGAGCGACATGAGGAGATTGTTAGGAAGGGATTGAATGACAAGAGACTCGCAAATGATTGAATTGAAAGCTTTAACTAATCAAGCTCGCATGCATGGATGGTCGATCTGTGATACTCCTCCTTGGAGTCCTTCTGCCCAATAGATTCACATGTGATAGATGGTAGACTTGAACGCGAGTAGGCGACGAGCAGGTTGGATTCGGCATTTAACCATTCAAACAAGCCATAGAGAAAGAGTCGAATAGCATGTAGAAGATGAGATGCATAGAACAAGGCAATTTTGGTTTTGGTGTTCCTGCTGGTTCAGTGTTCGTCTCATCTCAACCACCTGGTGATGCAACCACCACCAACCACCACGGATCGCGACCGATCGCCGCGGACAGGGGCAGACTGCTACACCCTGCAGACTTCTCCAAATTGCAAAATAGGGTAGGGTCTGTAAATATAGACTAGGCCGAAAAGGGTAAGACATATTTTTTCCGCAAGGTTGCGCGCACTGCCTACAAATACCCGTGTATTCACCACCGACATCCTTCTCCACCCCACTTCCACCGACTCACGTCCTTTCTCAAGGTCGCAAGTCACCGTCGCCGTTATGTAATTTTCCAAGCTTCTCGGGTATGTACATAAATTTTTCCACCCACTTTCTCACTAATACCGCCGCAGTCCTACGCAAAAGCGCTTCGCCTGCAAGCTTGACTTGCAACCTCTCGCAAAATATCGGCCCACGGCAGCAACTTGCTTGGCCGTCTGAGCCGCCGCGGAAGCATTAACATCCTAAATGTGTTCGAGCTTGTCAGCGACATTGATCTGTACTATTTTGAGCTGTGAAGCATTCAGGATGGAGCGACGACTGTTCAGCTTGAAGTACTCCACGTCAGATCTTTCGAGCCACACAGGAGCAAGGCTATAAGCAAGCCGCTTTTTACCCACACCAATGGTCCAGCTGTTCAATATTACTACGGTCATGGCGGCATGCCCACTCCGCTTGTCGGCGAGCTCTACCCTAATGCTAGAGACATCAAGCTCAAGGATGGTAACAATCCATTCGAATTGCTCACTCCCCAAAAGTGGTCAACCCGCAAGGATGGTAACGTTGAAACTTGCACTATGATCAGGGATGGTCTCACTTTCCTTGTCAAGTTCGCATTTCTTGCGACTAGACGTGTTGCCCGCCTTACTAACGTTGGTGATGTAGACCTGCCGGCTCAGTTAGAGATGCTCTGCCAGTACATGCATCGCAACAAGACCGATGCGAAGGGTAAGGGAAAGATGGACTCCACCAACGGTCAAGACGCTGCAAGGCCTGCGGGACAGCACCATGCTGTCATGGAGCCGCAGCCTTCGGGCTTTACTTCCTTGACCGCCGTCAGCACCAGGGGCACTAGCTCCAAGTGAGCTGGTCTGACCATGGACGTGAACGAGTACAATCTTCAAGGTAAGTGGATCAGTGATTTGGCAGGATATGCTCACTAACTACTATTCACGCCTCTCGCCTCTAAGGACAACACCACGCAAGACTCTGCACAGACATCGTCGCAGCTGTTCGAGGCTGTCGTCAAACAGCGGAAGGTCAAGGTGGAAGCAGGCTGGGTCCAGAATGACAAGATCCTTGAGGAAGAGTTTAAGGATCTCAAGGCACGCCCTGCTGATAAAGAGACGAAGAGGCAGAAGGCAAAGACCGAGCTCAACGAATGAAACAACAAGGACAAGAAGCAGACGAAAGACTTCCAGCAGTTCTTTGGTGCTTAGCTGCAGAAAAGAACTAGGTCTCAGGACCATGTCTGCGAGGCGATCAGGTCAGTTCAAGATCTTGTCAAGATTTTTCCCTGATGGTGGCGTGTCCGCAGGTACTTTGTAATAGTATTCCTTCAGCCTTAGTGCCACCATCCTGTAAGATTACTCTACGATTACCAGACCGCCACCATGGCTGCAAGGCGCAGCATACCTCAACTACTGCATAGCATTAGCTTCATCGATGTGCAAACGATCAACGTTGTTCCCACTGTCGCGCCTAAACTGGTGATGTCGTTTGAGGTTCAAATTCAGATACAAGCCCATCGTTATGCGGCACTGATTTTGCCAGACTATCCATTACCGTGTACAGAGTCATTTCAAGTGTTATCTCCAAGTCCAGTGTTGGTGTTTTGAAGCCTAGATTCGATTTCCGAAAGATAAGCGAAATGACGTCGCCGGAATTGAAGCCGAGGTCCCCACAACTTCACGGTAGCGGTTCCGCTCACGACGATAGCAACTTAGTGTGAGCTTGACTGGACATCACACGAGCAGTCTACAATGCTCCCTTCATTACAGCCGTCGCGGCCCAAGGTACGCCTCACCAAGATATGGTTATGCGCATGCGCTGATACAGTCGCAGCTACCACAGCACACTACACAACCAACTCACCAACAACGGCGCAGCACACACGAGCTGCCACGACCTCAAGAGTCCTCACAACAACAACCCTCATATTCCCCACCAAACTCTCAGAGACCATGGTCACAGATAGAAGCCATGCCTCCTGCTCGCACAGCGCCGTCCTTCCCTACACACAGTTTCTATGATGCTGCGACAAGGCATCCAGTGTTCTTCACGAACAATCTGAGGAAACCACCGTTTCCCATACCGCAGATGCCGAGCCAAGGATGGAATCCTGTCGCCAACGGGTACATACAGGAGAGGGAGAAAGCAACAGGCGGGTCAGGCACAAAACTATGATTCACATTAAAATCGTCCATTGGACAGCATCCACATCTTGCATATGCATCCACTCCTCATTCGGAGCTCGTTTGGTCTTCCGTACATTATCAGCCATTTCAGGAGCTAGAGCCTAGAGACGAAGCCTTAGCCTCTTGTATGGTTTTGGGGCGCCTGGCTGTTCAGCTGGCGCCAAGGTTAGCCTTAAACAATGCCAGCTTTACTGGCGGCAATAGCTTGCCAGAGTGTAGGTTCGAGGCCTTGAACCGCAGAATTGGGCCACAGCGGTCCACTTACCACGCTCGGGCATACTACCTGCATCTCGTCCGTCGCGACTGAAACAGATAGTCTGATTCTTAGCCGCAACCACGGCGCAATGAAGCCGGGCTATTCGAGGTTTCTGATCAGTCAGAATGTTCTGAAAGAAGTTGACGCGCCATGGCAGCCTACTCTAGGTTGGAGGGGATTGGTGACACTTGTCCATTGGAAGGAGTCTCAGAGTCGGCGGCCAATGTTGGGATGAGGGTCGAGGTAGAGAATTTGTGCTAGGAGCAATTCTGCTCGAAAGTACTCGGGAATTCACTTTGATCGTTAAGCAAAAATTGCTGGTTACTGTCGCTGTGCCACGTCAGGCCTATCTGAAGAATCGAACGATCGGATAGCCTCTTAGCGCTGTCAGCATAGCCATTCGAATGACGCTCACATCGCGACAAGTTACTTTGCGACCAATGTGCAGCCTTGCCTTGGGGATGGCTTCAACACCGTTCATACTCACGAGTATGTTGAGTCGAAGGGTGTTGCTTCTTCGTGGTGGATCGCAGTGGACTGTACCCCGGGTTGCCCACCACTTACCTACCTGGACAGTATAAAGAAACGAAGAGATGAGTTCGGTGAGTTTCTGGCTGAATATCTTCGGCGGCAGCTGTCATTTCGGTTGGATGCCCTGAACGCTTTCATGGGGATTTTGCGATATTTTTGGCAACAATCACAGCCTATTCATCATTTTTGGGGCATTCCTTTTTGGTCAGCGTCTGGAAAGGACCTCCTTGCTACACGAACCGGAAACTTCGTCTTTGCCAAGCATATATTGTGGTTATCTGTGCGCAATGCAGCGACAAAGCTTCTTACCGAAAGAACTGGGTTTCCTTCATGGACCTGGGCTGCTTGGGACGGTCTCATCTCAACGAGATTGTCATATGCCATGAAGCAACGACTTCCCGAGGACAGGTGCTTCGACATGAAGATCCGTGTAGAAGATCGTCTTGGGGTGTCACATCAGCATCTCAGAATACGTTCAATCCATGCAAAGCGACTTCAATCTGTACAAATTCCGGCGTTACCTGTTTCTTTCAAGATGGGTCACTGAAGCTCGCTTGCAAGCTGATGGGGAGCCCGACACTTTACAGGCCTATGATGAAAGACCACAAGTCTCGACTGCACGAGTTAAGGTCATGAACGTGCATTTACGAGATGAGCCTACCTGGATTACGGGTCGCCTGACCACTGGCACCTGGCCGCTTCCCCTTTTCGCAGGTCGAGACGGTAGTGATAGTTGCAATAGCGGTGATGGTTCCATGGTACGGGTAACAGGGTCACTACTCAATCCAACTATGGATAAGGGTACGTACCTTGGACTTGGAGTGCTGAATTGCTCTGATCTTTTCCAGCTAGAGAAGATGAACGGCAACAGCGAAGCGTGGCTCAGAAGGCCGAACTAGGCCGCCCTCGCAGGGAGTTGATTGCAAATGGCGGACGATCAAACTAGTATAAGAAAAGACAGCGAGGTACTGTAGTGTTGAACTATTGCGGTAATGTACCTACCTAGGTACTGTATCTACTCCGTCTATCACTAGTGATACAGCGGACAATGGGTCCGTGCACAGTACCCACTTTAATTATCAGCGGCCGCAATCGTGTATGATATCGAACCTCCACAATCTAAAGTCTAGTTCAACACTTGCGCGCAATACAGATACCGCTTGACCCTTCAGCGACTCCAAGCTTCCCAACAGCCCCTCACGTCGAGCGCCTCCATCACATCCAAATCGTCGACTCCCACACCACCACCATGGCCGGGACCGCAGGCATGCCTTTCGGCCAGGCACTCCTCCAACGCGCATTCTCTCCCGACACCGCCGCCATCCACTATAACGACCGCATTGCTAAGCGCCCGCTCCCAATCCGAGCAACCTCACCAACCCCGTCCGCCCGGGCAGCACGCCGACAAGCGCTCAACGAGCGCAAAGACAAGGCGCGGAAGCGCAACACACAAAAGCCCCGGCCACTCTCCGCAGCGCAAAAGCGCAAACTCGGACTCAACGAGATACCCAAGGAGCAGCAAAAGTACGCTATCTACGAACCCTTGAACAACCTCTGGCTGGGGTACATGCGCGAGATCCTTGGTCTGAGCTCAGTCTTGAATGCGAAAGTATATATCACGCCGTCAAGCGCAGGACAGATGCTCGCCAGCGCGGATATGCACGGCGCGAAGCTGTCTGTGGTGCGGAGTCGGTGTGTGAGTCGCGTTGGGTTGGAGGGGATCGTGGTGAGGGATACGAGGTATACATTTGAGATTGTTACGAGGGGGGATACGGTGAAGAGTGTGCCGAAGGAACATACGGTATTTAGGTTTGAAATACCGTTGACGGGCGGGAGGGAGGGGGAGGGGGACAAGGAGCCGCTGGTTTTTGAGATCTTTGGAGAGCAGTTCCAGACCAGGGCGCCGGATAGGGCGAATAAGAAGTTTAGGCTGCATTATCAGCCTGATCTGTGAAGGATTACAGGATATGTTGGCATATCGACAACCGCTTTGAACCTGAGCAGCCGCTTTACTACGAGGAACACATGACACAAGATACCAGGGGATTGGCATGCAGCGAGAGGATAGGCACTGGGCGTCAAGATCAACGCATCTTGCTTACACGCAAAGCGAGGATCTACTACAGTTGGTCCCACAGCCAAGCCCGGAACATCATCTGGCCTTCGCTGTCCAGCAATCCCAGCATCGCCATAACGGGTCGATGCAAGACGAACGAAAGGAAGTACAGAGCATATAGCATCCCAAAGAATGCAGCGTAACTGGGTATGCTCCGAATGGCGGACTCTTGGACACTCATAGCGCCACCGACATCGCGCGACGAGAGCTTAGGCTTCTAGTCCAGAGTGTATGGCTCCGCGCCCTTGCCGAATAGGAGGTGTGGTTTCCGCTTTGCGAGATCGAGGATGGTTTGCGCGAAGACGGAGTTCGCCCATGCGAACCAGGGTCCTGCAAATCATGAGCACTCAGACTCACCCACAGAGTAAAAGTAGAAGGACTTACTAGTATAATCCCTCGCATAATCCACATGAATACTCTCATGAATCAACCCATTCCGACTAACATTCTTCACGCTCTCCACACACCTCAAGATCTCCTCATCATCATCACTCGTCATAGCCTGCACAAGCACACTCATTGGCCACGCATGCTGCAGCCCAATATGCGGGCCTCCAATTCCACCAAAGCCAGCGCCTGTAAGGAAGTACGGGTTCCCTTGTTTCTCGAGGATCATTCTGCGCGTGTTCTTGTATACTTCGCTGTCTGCGCTTATGAACCCGAGGAGGGGTAGAGCGAGCAGAGAAGGAAGATTGGCGTCGTCCATCAAGATTGAAGAGCCATAGCCGTCAACTTCGAACGCGAAGACACGGCCGTACTTCTTGTGCGTTACGACGCCATGCTCCCAGACGCCCTTTTTGATGTTGTCGGACCAGATGGAGAGTTGGTCGGCGATGTGCTGTTTCCCTGCTTTCTTGAGAGTGTCGGCTGTGCGCTTGAGTTCTATGCTCATCATTGCATTACTGGGGATCAGGAAGCCGAGGATGGTGGCGTCATCGCTGGGGCGGAAGGCGGAGCGGATGAGTCCTGTGCCGCCCGCGAGGGGATTGCCGACGCCGCTGAGGGCGAGGGTTTCGGTTCCGATTTCTGTCCGGCGCTGGAAGGTGTATGTGTTCTTGTGGTAGGCGCCTGTCTTCTCGTTGAATGTGGGTTGGGATTGCTCGTCAAGGACAGATAGGAGGGTGTCGAGGGCTTGTAGCCAACGAGCATTTATGAAGGCGGTGGAGCCGGTGTGGTTGTAGAATTGATTGGACAGAGACAGGAAGTGAGCCAGCGAATCGAGCTCATATTTGCACTCAAAGACGAAGGACGCTTCGTACTCAGGGTGCACGACGTCGGCTTGATCTTGGAACGTCGGACTTAGGTCACTCGGCGCAGGAGGCTGGAAGGCGTTGCAGTAAGGCGAGCCGATGACATACTCAGCCTGTGTGTTGATAGCCCCCAGAATCAGCTTGAAAATCTCCTTGTCCTTCTTGGCGAGTGGTTGGTATTGCTGCAGCTGGTTCGTTGAGTCGCGTAGCCATTCGGCATTGATATCGCCAGTGACGATGAAGCTTTGTGGCCCAGTCCATGCGCCCTTCTCCCAGCTTCTCTTACCATACTTGTGCGATGGGGTATTGTCGACGTGCCACCGAACGGTGGTGTCCAATGTATTGGGAAAAGCGTTTTCGAATATGCGCGCGAGGTCCTTGTCGACCATGTTCTTGTTCATATCTTCAATGACCCGCTCTACTAAAGGCGATTCGAATGTGCGGCAGTACTTCGATGGTCTTTGAAATGGGAGCTCGAGTGGGCCTTCGCTGTACGGTGGGCTGGGGTGGTGTCAATACAGAGGCTACAAGGAGCGAAGCTGGGACGTACTGCGGCCGCATAGAATATTGCTTGTAGTCTGGACATGCTGCTCGATATTTGTTGGGATCTATAGCATTTCGGATGGGCTCTTGAATCCCGTCATCGTAGGTGGCAGCGACGAAGCTCGAAGATAGTATAGCCCCTAAGGACAGCGGCAACAATTGTGACTTCATAGTGAGAGAAGATCCCTCTATCGAGAATCAATCAGAGTAATAGCGACGATATATAACGATTGATGATATAGCGTGCTAAGAGCTATGGAATGCGAGGAATGGCGCGACAGCAATAAACGATGGCTCGGCGCAGAATGACTTCATAGGTCTGAGGGAACAGTGTTCAGTGTCGGTGCCTGACGCAGAGATGGGCCAGGCGATGTTGTTGTAAGATGCTCGACAGCTTCCCCGCGGTCGACAAGTGGCTTTCACGGAGGCCAGAGCGTTCAGCCAATGACGTGTGTGATTGCCCGCATTAGCGTGTCGCAACTTCGACCTCAGAACTCCAGAGCTCCCAGCTTCCCCTACTACACCAACTAACATACTTCCGCGTCCAGCAGCAACACGCAGTCACTCAATCGCAGACGCGAGATACTGCATCTATTACTTGAACTGGTTTCCGTGCACAGGGACTTCACCCTCGCACCTCCTCAGCATATCGCACGCGCCCACTCCACAAGCCAACGACGGCGCGCAACCCACCACTTACGGCTATACTGAGCTGCTGCGATTATGATATCATTACCAGGTCTCAACCTGGCCGCGCCGCCTACTGAGACCCTCAGCGTACCCACCTCGTCTATAACAAGAGAGCAAGATCTGCCCGCCAACACTGAATACCGCTTCGAAGTCAGCTTCTCACGCACACTTACTGTTCGTCTACGATCTGGTACAGCGGAGTACTTTGGCACAGAGCTTGCGCCCTCCACCACGTACAGCTTTCAAGGCACCAAGGGTGCGATATACACATGGCACGGCTGCAAGCTCGAGCTGGGTGGTCAGGTCGAGTCAGACTATGTCGCAGAAGAGACGCCCATGATGAGCCATGCGAACCTACACTTTGCGCTCGAAATGTTGCGAGACAGGAGTGTGGTAAGCAACAGCGTGGAGATGGGTCCTAGAGTCCTGGTGGTGGGAGCAGAGAATGCTGGCAAGACTGCACTGGTGAAGACTCTCACATCATACGCAGTCAAGAGCGGTCGCCAACCCATGGTGATCAACCTTGACCCACGACAAGGTTTGTTGAGCGTGCCTGGCTCCCTCTCAGCTGCGGCGTTCTCTTCCATTGTGGACATAGAGGAAGGTTGGGGAAGCAGTCCCATCTCCGGCCCAAGCCCTGTCCCAGTGAAGATGCCGTTGGTCTACCACTATGGGCTAAAAGACCCAGAGGAGGGAAAGCTGTTCAAACCATTGGTCACGCGCATGGCACTGGCCGTCACGAGTAGGCTGGAGGAGGACAAAGCGAGCAAGCAGGCTGGCTTCGTTATCGATAGCTCGGGCACTATCAGCGCTGGCAAGGCGGGGGTGTACGAGAACATAGAGCATATTGTTTCTGAGTTTTCTGGTGCGTGCAACGTGACGACTTTCATCACTCTTCAGACATCTTCCCCTTTCCAGACTCCTTAGCCCGAAGTATGCTTGACGTTACCTCTACCTGACTTTTATCACCACCCGCACAAACGGTCAGTCCTACTTGACTCAAAACACAGACTGACAAACCCACAGTGAACGTCCTCATCACCATCGGCTCCGAGCGTCTCTACTCCGACCTCTCCCGCAAATTCTCGAATCGCAGTTCCGACGAAACCGTCAACGTCATCCGCATCGACAAGTCCGGAGGTTGCGTCGACCGCTCCGAGGAGTACATGAAAGCACTCCGCCACAGCCAGATCCGCGAGTACTTCTTCGGCCATGGTGAAGACGCACTGGCGCCGAGCAGTATGACGGCCGACTTTGGGGATCTGAATATCTTTAGGGTTATTGAGAGTAAGTTCTCTTTCTCACAAATCTTCCCATGTCTTGGCGAGGTAGTGCCAACGATGGAGAGCTGACAGATATAGATGATGAAAGCGGTTTCGCCGCCGGCGACGCAGAAGACTACAACCCCGCCTCCACTGGCGTATCCATCTACGAGCGCATTACACCCTCTTCCACCTTGACCAACAAGCTCCTCGCCATCACGACCGCGAGTCCGAACGACAAGCACGAAGTCATCAGGGATAGTAGTGTGAGGGGGTACATCTACGTGGCGGATGTGGATGAGGCGAAGCGGAAGGTCCGGCTGTTGAGTCCGCAGCCGGGACATTTTCCGGGGAGCGCGATGGTGCTGGGGAGTTGGCCGGAGGATGTTGCAGGGTTGGTTAGCTGAGTGGATGGGTGTGGAAGGGTGGGGAAGACTGTAGATTACCTAATGAACAGCTTTTGAACTAGTATGACAAGTGTGATGTCCAATTTCCACCGCCCACTAATATACCAATTCCTAGTCATCTCCTAATAGCCTCTGCATCTTATCCTTCAACTTCTGATACTTCTCCTTCCACTCCCCGACCTGCATTCTTCGCCTCCTCGGCCTCTTTCCCCTTCTCAAGTAGCTGCCTCTCAAGCATCTTGATCTTCTGGCCTGAAGTCTCCTCCTCTTGTGCCCATATCTCTTCCAACTCGGTCTTGTACTGCTCAGTGAGTGTCACGAGGATGCTTTTGACCCGTGCAGATAGCTCTTCGACTTCGGATGAGTCAAAGGCTGTGGGAAGTATGCTGGGATGCCAGCGTGAGAATTTGCGGCGCTTGCTGGTGTCTAAAGTGAGTGTTAGTGATGGATTGTTCGGAACGGGGTGATAGTCTTACGCTTGGTTTCTGACACGGTGTGCTCATCTGAATCAACAGCAACTCGCTTGGAGCTTCTGACGACAATGCATCGCCTTGGAGAGTATCTGGCTGCATGTGCATCTTCTCGCCGGTCTCAGTCTCCGTATTCTCATCAGCTTCATCCTCCTGCTCTTCTTCCTGTCTCTTCCTCGCCTCCTCTTGAGCTTCCTTGTTCTGCTACATCAGCGTGCACAGATTCGCGAACTCTTGAAGCAAACCAACCCCGTCCTTGTTGAAGATGGAAGTGGTTCGCTTGGTCAGCAGAAAGACGAACTTGACAAGCAGAGCGTGCCTTCACCTCGTCCACGTGCGCGCAGTGACCTTTGCTTCTTGGACCACGTGAGCGGTACTACCAAGCGAAAGGAAAATACATGCTCCTGAATCTTGATAGTCCCCTCGTCTAGAAAGGGTTCTTTGGTGGGTCGAGTACCAGTTTCTGTCTTTCCGTAGTAATAGTGGACGTGATCGCCGCCAGAGTCCGCCCATACTTGGACGTTGTAGCGGCTATCGTTCCAGAACGCGGCATGAAGTAGCTCGTGCTCAGAGAACGTGCCATCTTCGGTATGAACACACGTGTTTCTGAACTTGTAGTTGCTTGAGTCGGCGATGATGTCGAAAGAGGATGGGCCTTTGTTGCGTGCGTAAGTCGCGAAGTCGTCCAACGTGTGTCCGTCCCTGAGAACCACACTAGGCCAGGGCGGCTGCCAATCCAAGGCAACGGACATGGCCAAAATGCTGCAGGCAGTGGCGTGGATGTGCTGTGGTTGCCAAGGCAAACTTGGCGGAATGATGATAAGTACCAACAAAGTTGTGTTGACAAGACGCGTCTTTGTACCAAAGCGAGACTTCTTGTACTTCTCGACGAGCAGTGTCACCTCAGAGGAGTCTCTGCGATAATAGGCAACGCCATTGCCAGTGGAGTGCGTCCAGATTGCCTGTCCCTCACTCCGGTGGTACTAGTGACCAATACATATCATGTCGACTTGCTGGACCTTCTCATTCTCGATGAAGAACACTCTTCTTTCAAAAGTGTACGCGGTGGCGTTTGCAATCCTGCTGAATTCGTCGTCGAAATTCTTTTCTGTATATTGCAAGAAATCCTTGACACTGTAGACATCTTTGGGCGCCATTGTGGTGGTTTAATAGCAAGAGCGCGAGTGTTGGTCGCTGTAGCTATGGGTGGTAGAGGCGGGCGAATTTGGCAGTTCTGAGGAGTGAGTAATCCGCCGATTAAGGGCTAGTCAGTGGGTGAGCGGGTGAGACGGGACATGCACTGGTGAAGGTGTAGGTGAGCGTGGCTCATCTGGCTACGGTCACGAGCATACTGTACGTCTTCGGAGAAAAAGTGTGTTTTGACACTAATGGTATATCAGAATCCACTGACTCTGCTCTTGCCTTTCTTCTTCTTCTTATCAGGTCGTCCACCAAACCGCCCAGGCTCAACTTGACTTTGCGGCACCATGCTGTGTACTCCACCAAAGCCTTCAAAACTACCTCCTTGACTTTGGACTTGACTTGGCATCTGGCTCGATGTCGGTACTGGTACCTGGCTACTGGCTGCCATGCCACCAAACGTCGGACCAGGTGAACTTCGCGGAAATGCGGGCTGCGAAAAGACTGACTGACTATTTGTCTGAGACTTAGCCCGCATCAGCTCATCTTCGCGCCTCTGCCGCTTCTCTCTTCGTTCCTTCTTCTTGCGCTCCCTCTCGCGCAGCTCCTGGCTCTTTTCGTCTGGCATCTCCGGTCGAAGTGCACGTTCTGTGGCCTCCCAGTCATACGTACTTGGGTCAGTTCCAGGATGCCAGTGCGACAGCAGTTCCGACACACTTGGAGGAAGGATTGTCGGCATCATCGATGACTCGTCATTGATCGTGAGATGCCTGCGCAGGCGTGACAACGGATCGCGCGTAGGAGGCCGGAGGTACTCAGGGAGTAATGGCGATGATGGCGGTACGGAAGATTGGGGTGGTGTTGGTAACGATGAAGGGAACATGTTCGCTGGCTTGGAAGGCAAGATGGGTAGTGGCATGGGATCACCTGAACCCACGTTAGGCTGCTCTTCTTCCTTTGGTCTCAGCTGCACGCTTGCTAATGAGACCTCAGCAGCGACGCGTCGAGCTAAACGTTCTTTGGCGTGTCGCACAGGAACCGGAATCTCTGCCGGCAGTGGTGCAATCCATTCCTGGAGAATAGCATCGTAAAGAGCCGAGATAGAAGGCCACTCGCTGTCGAGTAGGTGTAAGACGTGCACAGGTGCGATACGTCGCAGTAGATGCGAAATCTCGGGGTCAGTGTTTGCGAAAAGCTGGTCAATTCTCGATGACGCCTCGTCGATATCAGGCACGTCGACAGCACAATCATTGCTCTCCATGCTGTCTTGTGTTAGTGTATTGGCTAGCTCCAGCATCAATCCAGAACTTACATTTGTCGAGAATCCGGGCTGATTTGGTCCACGCTCATCATGGCTCGCAATTGTTCGATGAGTACCTCCACACATGTGCTGTTTGTCTGATCGCCATGAAGAAGGGCGTCATAAGTTGCCGTTTGATCCATTGATGCCTGCGCAGGAGGTCGGTCCGACGAAGAGACCGGCCGTGGCAATTGGGAGCCCAGCTTTGGCTCAGGTTCGGCGTCCCAATCAGGACCATTCGGCTCAACAAAGGCGTTCATCTCATCGGCTTCCGTCAATGCATCCAGTGAATGCTTGGCCACCACGATTCTTCTCCAGACAATCGGCTCGGGGTCAGGATCGTGTTCCGATGACAGCAATACAGCCTGATAGACACTCAAATCTGCTAAGACCAGGGTGAGCTGGTAGAACGGGATTGCTCTCTTGAGATACGATTGCGCGGAGGCATTCGACGGTCTGTGATGGGGCACTACTTTTGTCCCATATTCAAGAAGCTGAAGGTACATTTGGCTGATGTGGGTAGCAGCTGGCGACTCGAAATCCAGAGCGATTGGGTCTGAGATGGTGACAAGCGCAGGAGATTCCGAAGAATGATCTCGGAGGTAATAGACCTGGATAAGTCCATTCAAGCGGGATGTCAAAAAGATGCACGTTTCTGCTTCCACTTTAGTCACAACTCTGTATTTCAAGGGGCACAGGCATACCGTCATCCACGAGTGTCTGCACACTAAGTCGCAATGTGAGGTCCTCATCTCCCCGGTAATGTCTTCGAGATAACAAGATCGTCGCGCCAGCTTGATCAGCCGTGCTGTCAACCGCTGCGTTGGAGGTGGTCACTGCTACCAGGAACAGTCTAGAAGACGTCAGAACAAAGAAGCGGTTCTGGTATTGAGGATGTCTCTGAAGATCCAAAATCCAGTCAGTCGAACGCTGTGGTATGATACGCGGACCCTGGAGGTATTCAAAGGATTGTCCGTTCAGGCTGACCACACTAAATTGGCGCCGATTGCAGACGAGTAGTGTGTTGCTGTCGCCCGCCCAAGATATCCTTGCCCAGCCGTCGCCGTCATCCGTGATATCGCTTTCATGCAGTACGTCTCCTCCGAAAAGACGCGACACATTGTATTCGTCCTTCTTTGCCCTCCTCTCAATCTGCCAGAGACTCCATTTACACTGCTGGTCGACGATACCAAACTGGAACTGGTAATCTGGGTTGAAGGCGACGTCGGCGTGCGGCGCATCTCCAGTCTGTTCGAGTGTGATATTGGAGATGGGGCGCGCGGAAAGGAGGGATGGTGGTAGGACGTAGTGAGGTGATGGTTCGGCTGCTCGACGACCTCTGTGGTACGAGGGGCGGAAGAGTACTGTTCTGGAAGGCAATCGAACAGCGAGAAAGCTGTTGCTGCTCTCGTCTTGCGCAAAGCAGACCTGCTGAATAGGCGACGCCTCCTCGTTCCAGTAGCCACTGTCCACAGTCTTGAACGATGGCCCGCTTAGCCATACAGAATTATCGCCATTCCAACCCTGCTTTTGCCGCCCCAGTAACACCAAACGTAAAATGCTACCGGAAGGTCCAGTAGGCAATGCAGCGATTCGTTTCGGTCTTACGAATTTCTTCAGGTAAACAGTGCCGAAGGACAATAAGTCGCTGACGCAAGGGTCATAGGTCCTCGCTGCGGACGTTACGGCATCAGAAACGGCGTTGAGCTCTGGTAACTGCTTTGTAGCCGGAACAAGCGATGGGTGGTTGTGGACGAGCTGTTTGGCATCTTTGCGGGCAGTTGTCGCATTCGTTGAGGTCCCAGTAGGTAGGGAGTCTATTGCTGCAGGTACTGCTAGCTGCCACTCTGAAACTTGCTTCAAGGTTTTCGTAGTAAGATGTCTAGAAGTATTCCATTCGCGGTTGTCTAGATCATAAGTCGTGAGACCGGGCCGGCCATAGTTCAGTTCATTGAGCGAACTGTCAGCCATTTGGACTGATTTGAGGTTTGCGATCCGTAGTGGTGTGAGACGATCGAATCATGCTTTGGAATGCTTCGTTATCACACGAGGTCTGTTGAGGTGAAGACAGAACGCGACTTTCAGATTTGAACGCGTAGGTGAAGAAGAGAGGTGCATTGCTCATGTGGGGCTCGAAAGTTGAAATCACGCTAAGGTTCGCTCGCACGTGCCCGTTGCGGCGTTTCGCTCCTTCCGCGCTAGAGCGGCGGCTTGTTTACTGAGCAACCATCCCAAAACAACACCCTTTGACTTATCACGAACCACGAAAAACGCTTATTGCAGCCCGAAATACATCGAACACCACAACAAATACAGCCGCGAACCTTTTCCAAGATGACTACCTTCGAGCCCTCACTTAGCAGCTCGATGCGCGCTACCTCACATGACGTGCCCTCTTTGGCGGACCAGCTGCCCAGTATCAACTTCGGTTTCGACGATTTGCGCAGTCGCATGAACCAGTTCACGACACGATTCGATGCCTTCATCGAGAATGGGAGAAGACGAGTCTTGGAGGAGAGGAATCAGTTCCGCATGAACGTCGCAGAGCTGCATGGTGCGTCTTGCGCACAATACACTGCTCGAGATAGCCAATACTAACAATTTGTGCAGAGGATCAACGCATGAAGAAGCGCGACATCGAAATTCTGGACCTCAAGCAAACCCAGCACGGCCAGAACCTCGCCAAAGAATCGCAAGAGAAGGCTGAGATGAAGGAAGCAATCAGCACCCTTACACAACAGCGCGATGAACGCCTCGCCCACCGCGATAACCTCCGCTCTCAAATTAACGAGATCCAAAAAACTATCTCTGCGCGCCGAGAAGCACAACTGAAGCACCGCCGCTACCTCGACGGTCAGTCGCGATACAACGAGCCTGAGCTCGACTTCTGGGAGAGCTACCTTGGGCTGAGGATCGAAGGGTTGGGCAAGGACGACCGGCTGAAGTTTGTATACACGAATGTTGACGAGCGTGAATGGGATCGTGAAGCATGGTTTGAGCTCGACACATCAGAGCGCGATTACAAAGTACTGGAGATCCGGCCCAAGGCGGAGCGCGAGGAAGTCGAACGGGTGGTAGAGCGTCTGAACGAGACGCGCGATTTAGCCGGCTTTTTGAAGGGCATGCGCGAGCTGTTTGTGGAGGCGTGTAAATAGGCGGACGGTAACGACTTGGATATAATGCGGCGTTTGGGACTCTTTGGATAGCTTCGATCAATACCCCGTTGTCTTGCACATCTCGCATACCTGCGCATTTTGTATCGAACTTCATCGTCGCTCATTCTTGAACTTGTAGTACTCAGGCGCGTACTCTGTGAGCCAGTCCATATCCACTGTCGACAAGTCACGGATGTAGATTTTGTCTCTCGTCGACATTATCTCCGTGTAGATGACCCAATCCGCCTTGCGATGGAAGAAGACAGAACTAGGATGTGCCCACAATGTCGTCTTCCCATCCACAGTCGTGAAACTCCCATCACTCTTCATTCTCGCCACATGCGCGAAGAAGCCCGTTGCAAGACACCTCCGCACGCGCTCAGCCAACGGTTTGCCACCGACACGCATTACATCCGGTGCGCTCAGCACGCTCTCTTTGACCCCAAACCTGTCGAGGTAGGCAGCGAGCTGTTTCCGCACGCTGGCTGCCTTGACCATGGACTTGTGGTTGAGGCAATTCTCCCGACACCACTGCACATTCATCCCACCTTGCACAAACGCCGTGTACACATTATACAACGTAAGATGATCACCCTCTGACACCGCAAACCGCCGCCTCGCCTTCTCGAGCTGCGCTTTATTATCGTTGTGAGAGATGAATGCGTTTCCTTGCAACGTCATCATCGCGGCAATACTCAGCATCTCGCTCAGGCACCCCAACTCGGAAGTGGCAGCGTTGAGCAAGGTTTTGGCGAGCATAGGCTCAAGAGGGAGTTCGGCCATGCGTGTCCCCAGCGGTTTTGTGAGGCGTGCGTTGGTGTCGAGGGCGCCGAGGGAGTACAAGAAGTCGAGTGCGCGTGTGACGAGCGCGGAAGGCGGGGGTGAGAGGTAGTCGAACCGAACAAGGTTTGTGATGCCTAGGTTGAGGAGTTGAAGAAGTACGAGGGCAAGATTCGAGCGTTGGATCTCGGGGAACGTTGCTTCCTCTAGATTATTGAACGCGGCTTCGGTGTAGAGTCTGAAGCATTTGCCTGGTCGTGTGCGACCCGCGCGGCCGGAGCGCTGGGTTGCTGATGCGCGGGAGACGGGGACGACGTTGAGGTTTTCGATACCGCGGCGGGCGTCATAGGCGCGCAATTTAACGTAGCCGCTGTCGACGACGTAGACAATGCCTTCGATTGTTACGCTGGCTTCGGCGATATTGGTGCTGAGGATTACTTTGCGGGTGTTTGTGGGCGCTTTTTGGAAGACGAACATTTGCTCTTCTGTTGGAAGGCCAGCATATAGTGGGAGGGGCATGAGCTTCTGTTGTGTTGAAGGGAGGTCTGCGATTCGGTCGCTGAGCATGTCGATTGCGTCGTCGATCTCTTCTCTTCCTGTCAGGAAGACTAGTATGTCACCATCTGCTTCGTTCTTGTGGATATCCATGACCGTTTCAACAGCCCTGTCGATGTAGTTGTTGGTAGGCCCAGCCAGATACTGTACCTCCACTGGATGTGTCCGTCCCTGTATCCCTACAATCCTGCCGTACTCCTCCCTACTCTTTCCCCATACCTTCTCGCCCTCATCTGGATTGTAGAAATCCAGAAACCGTTCAGCTTCCAACGTCGCACTACTGACCACAACTCTTAAGTCCTCTCTCTTCCTCAACACCTTCTTCAGCAGACTCAGCAGCACATCACTACTCAAACTCCTTTCGTGCGCCTCATCAACCATGATGACCGAATATCGCTTCAACAGCGGATCAACTAACATCTCCCGCAACAACAACCCATCAGTAACGAACTTTATCTGTGTCGCCTCGCTCGTGACATCTTCAAAGCGAATCGAGTACCCGACTCTTTGACCTAAAGGTGTTCCTAGCTCTTTTGCGACGCGTGCAGCTACGCTTGTTGCTGCTATCCTGCGAGGTTGGGTAACGGCGATTTGGAATCCAGAGGCGCACCATCCAGCGTTGAGGAGGTACTGAGGGATCTGAGTTGTCTTGCCGCTGCCTGTCTCGCCGACTATGATGGTCACGGGGTGGGTTTCGATGGTGAAGAGGAGTTGGTCTTTTAATTGGGCTATTGGTAGGAGTGCGGGAGGCTTGTACAGATCTGGAATTATGGGACTGGTGTATTCTTCTTCCTCAGCCATGACGGGCGTTTTGATTTGACGAAGTCGGTGTTTGATGTTTGGGAGACGATGAATGGTCGTAAATTGGGAAGGGTAACCGTTAATAAGTGAAGCTAGCTGCTTATGGCTCTAGCGTCAAGCGCGATGTTAACGACCATGCCACGCATTGGGCTTTTTTGCATCACCATCGCATACAATGCTTGATCAGGGTACACACGATTCCTGATGATTGGTTGATCGGTTTGTAAGAGGAAGACTCGACGAACATGAATGACCGCAAGTCTTGCCTCAGCTTTTTCCTTGATGACATTATTCCGTGTCACAGACTCCCGAACATGCTGCCTTCCCGTACTGCCTCTATTCCTCATTCCCTTCCAATGTCACCATCAGGCTTTCTGCAGTCACCATAAACAGCCACCACGGGGCTGAGGCTCACTTGAGATGGTGAGACGCATCTTCCTCAAGCTACGGGTTGTCTAAGGCTCCTCCTTGACATTTTGTTGAGCGAGACGCTCCCTGAGAGGGCGGCGTCGCTTGCCTGGAAGATTGTCAGCCTAATTTCCTACACCCTGGACCATACATACTAGGTTGCGCGGCCGCGGCAGCCTCGGCTTCTATCTGCAGCTGTTCCAGAGCCTGCAAGATCTCCAGCTGAATTCCTCAACCGTCCTCGATACGCCGCTGATGAGGTGTGAAATCGTCTGTAACAATATCTACCAACATGTCGAACAGTAGCGCATCTTGAAAGTGGACATGGTGGGTACCCTTGTCTGCTGTTTCCTATGTAAGAAGTCAGCTTGGCCGACATCTTTGAGCTCGAGTAACCTCACCTGATGGAACACGGTGGATAGCATATGCGGCAATGTTCCAATTGTGCTTGCAATAGCTGACAGATCGGATCGCTCACAAGTAACGAACCCGACAGCGTACGTGGTGACGACTTTACTGGAAGGCTTGCAGACCGTGACGCACCACTGCAGCCTGTTCGGTTCGGTGTAGACCTCACGGATCCAAAAGCCAGTCTCGCCATCCTTGAGAGCGGGCAGTGTGGCGGCTGGTCCAACGGACACAACAGCTCTTGGTGCCCTCACGGAAAGATACAGATGGGAGAGCTTAGTCCAGTCTGTCGTGCTGTATTTGGCGCCAGTGTACATTCGTATAATCAGGTCGCTCTCAATTTCGCATTCCTTTCCATTGCTGAGCTTGATCATAGTAGGAGCTGTGCTCTGTATCTTGGTGACGATATCGGCCATCTTGGTCATCTGCCGCTCCTGCAGCTTTTGTTCAGGCGTTTTGTCGACCTTCGAAGGCATTCTTGCGGTCTGGCATGGGTTAGCAATCAGCTTCAATGGGCTCTCTGCGGTCGATTACTTACTGGTAATGGATGGTATGTCGCTGTGAAAGGCTTAGGTGGTACTCACGAGTGCGCCGCGTAGAGTTGTTGACAGGGTCGAGATAAGTATTGAAATCAAGGGATGTGCGCAATTTGGCCATCTCAGCCTTTTACTCTCACCTCAAGGTTACCCCACCTTGTCTTCCGCGCGGATATTGCAACAGCTACGCGCCTTTACATTGACATAGTTGTCACGACCATCATTCAACTCAAGTCTTACCACACTCTCACCGACCATGGCTACGCCACCACGTAAAAAAACCCGGTCAACGCATTGATCTGGCGCCGCCAGCTTCCGATCCGAAGGCCCTCAAGCTTGATGATGTCGTCACCTATGCCAACGAAAATGTCCTGGAAAACTTTGCTTTGCTTCCGCACCCTGACCAAGTTCACTTCGCAGACCAGCTGGTGGACAAGGGTAGCAGCAAGATGCGTCTGGGCGTGGGCTATGGCAAGCTCAGTGATAAGCTTATTCCTGTGTGGGCGCATACGACTGCGCCTTGCCATATCGAATCTCGGTACAGCATCAACACCACGGTCAGCCGCGAGCAGCGCGGCAACCTCAAGATGTTTGCGCCATTCTCCCACGTCGGAAAGAAGACAAGGCTCAAGCCTTTTGTTCTGCACTCTCATTGAGTATTGCTTCATGGAAGCTGGGCATTGGGATATCTTTGTAAATGGTAAGGGAAACAACATATCTTTGAGAGATCTGGGGAAAGCGTGTCAAGAGATTGAGGATGCAGTTTTGTGGCTTTCGGGTGCAGCTGTCTTGGACACGAAGTCAGATGAACCTCTTGTGAAACCAGAGGAGGGAAACCCACGCTCCAGGCAGTCATCTCCGTTGAAGAGGAAGCTAGAGGAGGATCCTAGTCCGTTACCAGAATGTAGGCATGAAAGACCTATGTGAGGTGAATGCAGCATCTGACCATCTATTTGTAGACTTCAAACGGCAACTCACTGCGCCGGTTGAACCCTGCCCCACCTTGGGTGAGGAATGCAAGATTGAAAAGAGTGACCTCAAGGTTGCATATGTTGAGCTTCTCGATAGGTCGCGCCGGGCTGAAGAAGACAACATTACGAAAGATGTACACATTGCGCATCTTGAGGCGAAGTTGAAGTTGTTCGAAGTTGAGAGTAACGCAAAGGAGGCGCACTTGGCAATTGTGCTGGAGGTCATCACACCCCTCGTCAAGCATGCTAAATCGTTCAGAAAAGTAGCGACTGACTCCTTCTCAAAGATCTATACGAATAGCGACATGAATGCCACGGGGAGAGCCGCAAGATGGGAGGCAAGGATTTTGACACTGCATTGGCACATTTTGAAGCCAATTTCCGTAGTGTGGAATGAGCAGGAGTACTGTATGGATGTTCTGTAGCTATAAGAATGGTGAATAGTGACAGACTGTTACTCATCCGCAAGTGTAGCTAACATATAAAACTGCTAGATATTGGTAGACACGCACGAAAAGATTTGTGGTCGTTACAATGCGATGTTACTGCTATGATAAATCAGTGATTACTATGTTGCGAGTTGAAAGTCTGATCTACAGATATTTTAAGTTTGAGGTTGGCTCACTCGAGGATGCAGCACGTGGAAGGAGACGAATGTGATATTGAGACGGCGGTTAGATCTTTTAATTATACTTGGGTAGGGAGCTTCAAAGTGCGGAGCTTTCTATCCAACACTCTGTGGTGACGATACAGGACGGTAACCTATATCTGGAAGACTGGAAAGAATACTCACACTTGCGACAAGCTCGCTAGCACCTGGTCAGTCCATTACACCAATTCGCTTAGCGACGGCGGTCATACTAAGCAGCCTGTTGATGACGACGCGAGTTCTGCCACTCCTCCGTATCAGTAGAGCAGGACCGCTTACCCAGCGGCTTAACACAGTACGCATGCAGACAGGGATCACCGTTCGCCTTATGCTGCTGACAAACACTATGGTTGACGTTCGGTGTCGGGCTGCCGCATTGGCAGCAGAGCCATTCACGAGGTGCGAGTTCGTGAGGGGTAGAGGCTTGAGGATGACCACGTGGTGGAGCCCAGTATTGCTTCTTGCCGCCCTTGTCGTTGCCGTGGGTCTCGTAGAAAGGAGAATCGCGGGGTGGGCCGGGGTAGGAGCGGTCGGGATTGCGGTCGTTGCGCTTTGATGACATTGCGTAGTGGATGGAGTGCCGTTTGTGATTTCGAAGTTGGTCTATATGGTTGTGTGTAAGGTCTGTTGAGTATGGGAAGATGAGAGCGTTGGAATCACAGCTGCACCTTTGTAGTCGTGAAGACTGAGCAGAGAAAATACATTGTTGAGGTTTCAGGGAGATGCGCCAATATATCTTTCGTAGTGTTCCCCATTGAAGCCTCACGATGAGTTGTGGCGTGCGAACACATCAAACTGGTCAAAGCACACAGTGGCCGCACTCACAAAGGTGAGACGTGACCACGTCGTAGATTTGCATTCAGTCCCTGCACGCTTACGCTTAAGAAAGCATTGTGCCCTTCGATTCCAGCTTCTGACACAGTGACTACATTGTTGCGGCCACGGCAGTAATCAGTCTCCAATCCGGAAGTCGTGACTTGACACCTTCCTCCCGTGGCTCTTGCTTGGTCTTGCACCGTCATAACAGAGAAGGCGCGCTAACTGAGAGTCTCTCCAAATTCCTTTGTGTCATGCTCCTCCTTTCGACCTTTGTCCATTCACTTACTCTTAACAGCTTTACCAGCATACCCACATCCGCTACGGTATTTTCACATCTACAATGTCACACTCAAACAACGGTAGCGCCCCCAATGGCAACTTCAAGCACGGCATCATCCCCAGAGCCAATTCTGCTCAATGCAGCATCGCCAGCGCTGCATCGCAAGTGGTCATAGGAGACCCTCGCGCACGACTTCCAAGACCCGCATGGGATCGACACTCCAGAGAGCGTCGTCCCACAGCCAAACAAAACGAACGTCGTGGGCTTACTGGCAATGGCAATTCCGTCGATAGTGGCAGCTTCGATCAGCATATCGACTTAGATAGGGCTGTTAGACCAAACGACGACGCCAGCTTCGACAGTGGTTATTCCAGTGATGAATAGGACCAACCACTGAATCCCACCCAATACAACAACGGGCCACACTCAACGATGGTCACAGACCCGCTGTTGACGACGAAATTCGAGAACAGTGGCTTCTCACACGGCGATCCCAATGACGTTGGAGAGAAGGATAAAGTCGATTCGTCGAAGCGGGAGTCGACAACAAGAAGAAGGGGTCACGAGTGTGGACGGACCGTACGGCACGGGTTCCACGCCGAGGTCATGCCAGAGTCCAGGGTCAAAACAAACGCAAAAGTGGGTAGAGAGCAAGGGAGTGCGACGATCGTTTTGACGGATCCTCAGGCGGACACCACTGGTTACTCGAGGATGGCAAGCTTCAAGGCGACAGGGCGGCTCTTCGGCGCATCCTGAACGAGGTTTTTGATTGTGTCTCGGATCATGTTGTACCACGCTTGTGATTGTGCTGCAGACATTACACAAACTTGACATGGCATGTACATTCGTTTCTCTATAACTGGTCCAGATGCTAGCAAACGTCAATAGCACTTATATACAACATGATCTTCATCTCAATCTCAACTCACACTCAAAGCTTCGCCTTGACTGGGGCAAAAGTGCTCCCTTGCGCACCTCCCAGCGCTCCAACAAGCTCGTCCGTCTTCTCCAGGACCCATGTGCATCCCTCATCACTCGCCAGCCACCGAATCGCCTCCTCTGACCCAGCAGCTGGCTCGTCCTTCCAACTCCCATCCTCCAGCGCCTTCCTCAATCCAAACACGTGACTCAAAACCTGCGGTCCTACACCCTGCTGTGCCCTCAGACATGTGATAGCAATCAAGCTCGTTGTGATCCGTCCCACACTCGCGCCAGTCGAGCGCTCGGGATCCGTGAAAAGACCGCCGTACTCATTGTTAATGATGAAAACGGGGAGGTCGGGGTGTGCTTCCCCCAGCTTGGCCTCAAGTTTCTCGTTTAGCGGGCGGTAGATCTTATCCCAGAGACCGCGCCCGCGCTGGTTGATCTGTTCGATGTTCGATGCGTCAGGGTAGCGCGTTGGCGTTGTGTTGAGTTTCGCGTAGACATCTTGCGGGAGCGAGGCGCGGAAGGCGTTCAGCATATTGATTGTTCGTGGGATCTGTTCTCTATTAGCCATTGCTCCTCATCCCTCTCTCCTCTCAGAGAGGTGATGGTAGGGGAGGCAACATACGCCATTGAACCCAATACACTTCAGCGCGACCTCACGCATAAACTCCGCTACCTGGACACTCTCATCCTGCGATTTCGATTGCGTGGTGCTGTGGAACAGGGCTTCCATTGACTCGGGCGAGTTCATGGTCATTGTTGCCGCGGTGCTGACGGCGAGCCATGAGGGGCGCCCGAGCTGGCGGCCTGTGGCTTCGCGTTCGATTTTCGAGAAGACGGATTGGATCTTGGGTGGTGCCGGAACGGGGCCGGGGCGCGCGTGCGCGGCGTTTATGAGTTGTTTGAGCGCTGGGGAGAGCTTCGACATGGTAGGCTAGTGCGGTGGGAGCTATCCAAGGCTGTATGTAGATGCACGCAAGATGATGGAAAGGTGAGGACGGCTGCAATTGAGAGTTCTGGTGAATTTCGGCGCCCGGCAATGTATATGGAGAGCGATTGTTGCAACGGGCGCACATCAATTGACGAAAGTCGTGAAAGTCGTACGACGCCAGATGCACGCGCCGGCTTCTGAGGTGCCTCGGAGTTCAGATCTGGCAGCGAAGTCCGCAGCTTCTCCTTCGGACCTCCATCCTTACAACTGGCACTGTCTCCATCAATGAACACCCCACCTCGATGTTCGCGATGATGGACATGCGCACATATGAAGGCATTGAGGAGAAAACTCAGAGACTCGCTGCAGACCAAGAGCGCTCCCGAGAACGCTTTCTACTACCGCTACCATGTTCATCATCAACTTCCACCTGGGCATATATCATGTCATTAGAGTCCAGGCATAGAGGAAGCTCTGGAATGTATATCTGTTGCAAGTGGAAAGAGTAGGAAGATCTTGCCTCCAGCGATGTGCTCCAAGACCGCTCCGAAATAGTATGCATGCCTTTTTAGAAGAACCGATTTGCCAACGACGATATGTCCACCAGATCGCGCCAAAACAGCATGGTCTGTTGCATTCACCCTCGAAGGCTCTTGCCTTCTCGTATGACGGGTGATGGCCCTAGGCAACTCTCAATATGAGCACTTTACGACTGGGGCTTTAAAGGACACGATTCTCACATCAGAATCATCGATACATAGGCTGCATATCGATGGAAGAAGCGCATACGCGCACTGGATGGATTGTCAGCCGTTCTTCGTCCTTCTTCTAATTCAGCTGCGCGATGCATGGACGACATGGTTTCCATCCAGCTTTGGTCCGAGGCTGGTTCGAGATAACTAGCTACGCTCGCGACTGCATCGAGGATACAGCAGATAAAGTTCCTCTGGGTGGACGTCCGCTGTATTGATGCTAAGGAGCGCTGCATTCTGCAGCGGGGTAGGTGTTCTATGAAGTAAGCGAGCTAGTCCGCTTTGGGCAGGTAGGGTGAAAGACAAAGCACACACTGTACCCTCAGGTCATTTTGCAGCTTGTAGTGATGTCTGGATATCTGTAACAAGCTCGACTTAGAGCATTGTCCCGTCTGAAAGGTAGGCTTGAAGGCAGCTATACTTAAACAATCGCAAATGCCCGTAGTGGAATCAAGCAACTGTCGACCAGTGCTTGTATGGTTGACAGGCGCAATGGTAATTGCCATCACGTGCGAGCTAGCCTCTTACCTCTGTCCGCTGGTCTTACTCGATCCTGACTCGTCCTTGACCTTTGCTTATCATCGCACGGCGTCTGGCTTGTTTCAACACTTAGCAATGTACCCAAGGAAAATTTTCGATGCCTAAACTCGGACATTCTCCACGAATTGCACTGAGTCCGCACTGCACATCGGTACAATTATGGGTTCACTTTTATGTAGGTATGCCGCGTCCACTCCAGCCTCATCTCGAAAATCCCGCAACTAACCACTTGCAGGCTGATCGCCACCAATGAGCCATTTTCACGTGGTGTCCACCATGGCATGCAACGAGATAGTCTAACATGGAATTACAAAAGACGTTGACACGATGCGACGCCGTCAACGTGGTAGAGATAAGGCGATCGTGCTCTTAAGATGGTTAACTGCGCGATTTATCAGACACCCTTGCGTCCACTGTCCAGCTCACCGGAACTGTCATGGAACCTTCCATACAATTTGCAGAGCAAGCCTCGCCGTCTGCCAGAAACCACGCATCGTCACACGATGCTGTTGGCGGAGTGGTGCGTCTGAGGTCTCGTACGCAATCGCAAAGCCACAAGAGATCGATAGATCTCACAAAGACTGGCGAATACGATGACGCTGAAGACGAAGATGCTGGCTTACGAAACGAAGCCGACTACAAGCGTAGTCAGGTGAGTGCTACACAGGTGAATGTTTCGCGTGGGTTGCTCACAGGCTGACCATGTGACTACAGTCCTTCAGTATAGGTCAAATTGTCGCGCTCGCGTACCAATCCATCGGTGTAATTTATGGTGACATTGGCACCTCACCCCTATACGTGTTTTCTTCTACGTTCACAGAGGCTCCGACCCATGCTGATCTGCTGGGAGCACTATCGCTTGTCTTGTGGTCAATTACTTTGATGGTAACGGTCAAATACGTCCTCATCGTTCTGCGTGCCGACAATGATGGTGAGGGTGGCACCTTCAGTACATATTCGCTGCTGTCGAGATACGTCAGTATACTTGCAAGTCTCAATGGAAGGTGTTTGAATGCTGACAATCTTTAGGCGAATATCTCCAACCGAGATCCACGGGAGGAGTCGCTCGTCCGTACGTTAGTCTGCGTCTGAGCCTACCGCCTATACTGACTGTCGCAGGCATGCAAAGGCATGACACCAACGATCTGGGCCGCTCCACCAAAAACATTCGATCCGGTATCGAGAACTCTAGGTTCTTTCGCGGTCTTCTCAAAATAATCGGAGTACTCTCGGTCTCTATGGTCATGGCTGACGGAGTCTTGACCCCTGCTCAGTCTGTGCTAGGCGCTGTACAAGGACTGAGCGTGGTCAAATCAGACATCGACAAATCGACCATCATCGGCGTCACCTGTGCGATTCTGATCTTATTATTTGTAGTACAGCCGCTGGGTATATCGAAGCTCACCATAATCTTCTCGCCTATTGTCATGGTGTGGTTGCTACTAAATGCCGGCTTTGGAGTGTACAATCTTGCCAGGTAGAACCGCTACTCTCTCCGTATGGTCTCCGCTGATGATGCAGGTACGACTATACGATATTGAAAGCTTTCAATCCGCACTATGCTTTCGAATACTTGATACGCAACAAATACCACGGCTGGAGGAGCTTGGGCGGTATACTTCTTGCGTTCACTGGGGTCGAAGCCCTCTTCGCCGACATTGGTGCTTTCAGCCGCCATGCGATTCAACTTAGCTGGCTGAGCTACGCCTATCCTTGTCTCTTGCTCGCGTACAGTGGCCAAGCTGCATATATCAGCGAACACCCAGACGCCTACTCGAATCCCTTCTTCAAGTGTGCTCCGCAGGGATGGCTGATTTTCTCGCTGGTCGTGGCCGTGGCTGCGGCTATCGTGGCTTCACAGGCTATGATAACAGCGACGTTTCAGGTGACTTCAACTTGCGAATGCGTACAAAATGCCCACTAACGCTCTAAAGCTGCTCACTCAGATTATGAAGCTCTCATACTTTCCGCAGATTAGAGTGGTCCATACATCGACAACGTATCATGGACAACTGTATGTACCAGCTGTCAACTGGCTACTAATGGTAGGGACTGTGTTGGTCGCTGCCATTTACAATAACACCACGTCCCTTGGTAACGCGTATGGCGTGTGCGTCATGTTCGTCACCTTCTTCGACACATGTATGGTAACGCTTGTGGCGATGCTGGTGTGGCGTATCAAACCATACTTTATCCTCCTACCCGCACTGCTATTCGCCTCACTGGATGGGGCGTACTTATCATCTGCACTTACAAAAGTGCCGGATGGCGCATGGTTCACAATCCTTCTAGCTACACTGCTTGCCTCCATCTTCATACTTTGGAGATTCGGCAAGGAGAAGCAG
This sequence comes from Macroventuria anomochaeta, assembly GCF_010093625.1. Classification (NCBI taxonomy): domain Eukaryota; kingdom Fungi; phylum Ascomycota; class Dothideomycetes; order Pleosporales; family Didymellaceae; genus Macroventuria; species Macroventuria anomochaeta. The sequence continues at coordinate 894,086 of NW_022985366.1, forward strand.
TGGTACGCAGAGGCCAGCGATCGGTTCCCAACGACTCACTTCGTCAGGACGCGTTCTGACGGGCAACTACAGCTCACTGAACGGTTCGGCGATGAACTTGTCGGCTCCATGCAAGGCTTTGGTATCTTCTTCGACAAGGCTGGTGAAACGACCCCTATCGTGTTCAACCAGTTTATCCGCAAGCTCGTCGCAGCGCCAACAGTCATAGTATTCTTCCACCTCCGACCGCTGGACCAGCCCTTCGTCGAGCCAGAGGATCGTTACAGCGTGTCGCGGCTTGCGATACCCAACTGTTACCGTCTCGTGGTGCGACATGGGTACATGGATGAGGTCATTACACCCAACCTTGCGTCCCTTATCTTCGAGAAGGTGCGCGACCATATTGTGGCGCGCGCACTAGATCGCGAGGGGGAGAAAGGTGCCGCTGCCTCCGCCAGCGGTGTTGAGGGCTCCGAGCGAGACAATGCTTCATCTCGCAACTCTACAACCTCGTCTCGTCTCGAAGCGCTGGAACGCGCCTACCATCACAAAGTGCTCTATATCACCGGCAAGGAACAGATGAAGATCAGCTCGGGAACGAACGTCCTGCGCCGGTTCTTCCTGCACATCTTCCTTTTCATTCGTGAGAACACCCGGACGAAGATTGCAAGCCTGGACATTCCGATGGACAAGGTTATCGAGGTGGGATTTGTGAAGGATATTTGATACGCAGAGCAAAAATGTGCATTATCGCCTCGATCGAGCTTGGGTGTCATTGTTGATCTACACTTGATTTTACAGTGAGTGGACAGAAGTCTGTTCGCGCTAAAAGCTTGGGCCGCAATCTTGACTTTTGAGTGAATATTCACACCTCAATATCTCAATAACCACA
>NW_022985366.1:895441-895662 GCF_010093625.1 Macroventuria anomochaeta
CATCTGCTGTTTGGCTCTGCCAGTACTCATCTCATGTACTTTGTTGTGGTTGAATTTCTCATAGGGATACTGAAAACTCCACTCCTGATCCTCCCCAGTACCACGAGCAATGCTACACTCATCACTAAACTTGATAACCCCTCTCTTGTAGTCAAATGCACGCCACTCTCGAGCATACCTAAGCCTTAAAAGTGCTGTGCCTCTATTGATTTTAGGGCGGC
>NW_022985366.1:896303-1015342 GCF_010093625.1 Macroventuria anomochaeta
GACGTACAATCTCCGGAGCGGGCCTGCAACCTCCGAAGCGGGAGTATTAAAATTCTGCAAGTACCGCTCTGGGACTTGCCCCTTATCAAATCCATCAAGTTCTACATCGCATATTGCCCTCAGCGGCTCGCCCCTTACATTATAGGCCAATTTTGGCATACAACGACAACAAAGCAAGCCGCTGCTCCTTCTGTATAGTTTGAAGCTCAGTTTATCAGTATCTTGACTTTTTGTGGTGTTGTGATGCCTCTGAGAAGGTCAAATCGTCGGAAAATCAATGAGCCGGCACCTGAATCGACACAGGATGCACCCGCAACACCCGCCTATAGTAAACGTCAGCGAATATCAACAAGACCATTTGAGCAAGGTGTTAACCCAATTACTCCGCCATCAACAGCTCGTTGTCCTTCATTGAGACCACCTGCAAGCCAAGCCACAGAGGCAGAGGAGGCATTGTTTGTGCACGAGGACTCTGAGATAAGAGGCGCTGAGGATGATGACAATGATGCCGGAGGAGGAGATAAAGGAGACCCCAACCCGGAGGAGGTAGAGAATGATGCAGAAGTTCTTGCCGAGGTTGACAATGGACCTGTGGAGGAGTCAGCTGCTGCTTTTTCTGAGCCTGAGCATGAGACTGTGGCAACTCTACGGTACCGCGCAACCTTCAGCGACATCGAGAAGAACCCTATACACTCAGCAGCAGACGCTCACCCTGACTACAAGGTCGACAACCTCACAATGACTGGCCTCTGGTTGTGGGTTGACGAGGTTATTGAGAGCCAAACAGGTTGCCGCCTCAACGTCGGGGTGGCAAGTCTTGTTGCAGAATTGTGGTACGGCAGAGGTGCTAATAGGCGCGATAGACCTCAAAAGCGGCTACGACAAGGCAGCGTACAAGACATCTACGACCTGAAGGACTTAGCAAAGTCAATTGACCTCGACACCAGCGAGAAGCTTACCATCGATTTCAACCTGTACCTCATTGGCGACCTTATACCCGCATCACAACTTGCTTCTCAGCTGCCTCAACGCTCATCCCAACCACGTGCTCGGACTGCCACGGCTATACAAGAAGAGGGACTGGAGGGTGTAGTTGCTGCACAGTTGATGGGAGCTGGCGCTACGCTTGCTATAAAGGACACCTGGCGTTGTGAGAAGAAGGAGTGCTCCAACTGGCTATGGTGTTGCTGGCGGCCGCGTACTGGCTTACCTGATGAGCAGCACTACCCAGTCAACCCAAATATTATTGCAATGTGGGCAAAATCTGTCGAACAGCGACAGTGTACTACTGTACAAGAGCCAAACGATTGCGTCAAGTCTGCAATAATGAGAGCTCGCGAGCGGAGCGAGGTGGACAAAGTGAGGAAGCAGCAGCAGCAAAGTACAGGTGATGGAGTACTAGAGGAGGTGCGGGAGCTGCAGAAATCGGTGTTGATGGCTCAATTATCGCAGCTCAATAGTGGCTTGGTGGCACAGTCTACTCCGGCTGGTTGGCAGCCATTTGAGTATGAGTTTTGGGCAGAGATTCTTGCTCATACTGACAACTTCTTTGCTTACTTTAGAGAGAAGTGGGATGTTTCTGGAGCACAAGAACTCATTGACGAAGTTGAACAGAAGGTTGTGAAAGATGGTCATATTGATATCAATATGTTGATGGACAAGAGCAGCGAGAATGGTGTCTCGATGGAGTTGTGGGTTGATCACTTTGACTTAAGACCTGGCGTACTTCTCCAGCTTTGGCGACACGCTCTTCGATGGAGAAAAACTTACAATGGACTCAGCGGTGACGACTTTGAGAAGATTGCTACTGCGAGGCGGCAGCAGCAAGAGCACTTAAACTGCAGGTCACCGTTGAGCGACATCTAATGGTGATGACGGACAAGGTAAGTCGCAATTTTTGCCACCTAGCCAAACACAGCATCAACACCAAAAGACGAGAGTCTGTCAGAGTACTAATCTATATGCAGGCAAACTCCTATAATTTTTTTTTAGAATTAACTAATCGCTTTTGTGGGTTGTGCAATATTTTGTTACAAGAAGTTATTGACATTGTCGGTCTCGGGGTTCCCTTGCGCGTCACCCCACCCCTCTGGCCGGTAACCACACATCCAGAACCAGCTTCTACAGTCAACCTCCTTCATTGTATGCTCAATTGCATACTCTAAGAAGTAGTAGAAGTTGTCAAAGATGTCCTGCTCATCAGAGTGTCTTTTGATCCAACTTTTCAGCTGCTTAAAGCTCTTCTCAATTGGGTTGTAGTCGGGTGAGTATGGCGGAAGATACTCCAGCTGTACCTCGTACATGGCACAAAGCTCACGAAGCCAAGGCGATCGGTGAATTGATGCGTTGTCAAGTACAACTACTGAGTAACCTGGTGTTGTGTACGGCAATACAGAGGTTGCCATGAAGTCCTCCATGAGCTCAGAGGTAATTGCGCCTTGCAAAATGGTATAACTGAGGTACCCATTGACAGTCATTGCCGGCAGAATTGACCATCGCTCACTGTGTCTCATGCTGTACGAGAGCTCAACTGGTGTGTTGACGCGACTCCAGCCATACTTGCGATCGCCAGTACGCTCATTGCAAGCACTCTCGTCGATGGCGATGATCTGTTCTGCTTTGTACTCTGCCATCCAAGCTTTGTACACCCGACGGAGAGGCTCACTTTGCTCCCTTGCACGCTTTGTTGCTAGCTTTTTTGAGTAGTTGAGCTTCTCCAAAGCTCGCCACACAGTGGAGATGTGGCACTCTATGTCAAAATCATCGTACAAATATTGCTGCATCTCTTCAAGGTAAGCGCTAGGTCTACCAGCAAGGTACTCTGTGAGTCCTTCTAGCTGAGCTTGCCACAGTAATGGTGGCCGGCCGAGCCTCACAGTGGGTGGAGGATAGCACTGTCCCCAGTACTCCAAGCTCAATCGCAACTTTGCCACAGTCTCACGATGTATGCCTGTAGCATCAGCAACGTGAGTATTATTTTCAGAAGCAGCGATATGCTCCATGACCAACTGTTGCAGTGTGGGTGGCAGTCGCTTGCCGTTGCGGCCATTGTTGACCATTGTGGGTGGGCGATCACACCTCAACAACACCAAAATAATGTTGTGAGAGTTGCGATAGAGCTTCAAAAAACTAATTGTGATAATCAGAGGTCTCACAGGCAGCTGTGCGCATCAAAATACACTATAGATTGGCCTATATGTGATGTTGAGATTTTCAAGAACCCCGCGCCAAATCACGTGGTGTCGATGGTATTTCGAAAACCGTTATACGCGAACAGACTTAAGTCTTAGTACTGTACTTTGCTGGACGGCAGTGCAACTCTATCGGTGCATGACAAAATGTATGCACCCCCTGGATCTGGCTCGTTACTGAAGTCCTCTACATCATAGAGAAGCGAAGGCTTCCGAGTGGCCGTTGATTGTCTGGTTGACAGTTGTGACAGCTTGGTAGACGTCATGCAGGGCATCAACGTTGGTAATAACCACTCACAAGCTTGTCTGCAAGAATATGCCATGGTGCAGATGTTCTGATTACATCACTGTTCCAAGTCCAGAGGGGTTCGTACATTTTGACAATCAATATAATACCGTGCTTCCGGTTATCGAGACGGAAAGACAGCAAACAAAACAAACAAGTTTCCGGTAGTCATCAGAGAGTGGTCGATTGAGACGGAGCTCAACAACTAGTTGAGCAAGAGGAAAGAGCTGTTTAAGGCTGGACGAGCTGCGTTCCACAGATATACGCAAGGCAATATCTACTGGTCAGGACGAGTTGACAGTGACGCGAAGGTCGCTGGAGAGGGTGGCAAGTGCGATCACTGGAGCTATCTGGATATGATAAGGATGGTGTGATGACGCCTTGGAAGGATTAGTGGTTGATTGTGACTTCCTCATGGGAGGTCCACGATAATTAGCACATGTAGTTTAGTACCGTGGCCAGTCATAGTCGTGCAACATCACCTGACCGTAAGGTGGCCGATTCAGATACTTTCACGAGAATGCTCATTAACTGTTGTACAGGCGTTCCTGACACTCACTGTACGCAGTATGAGCCTGCTTCTGGCGCTGGGCTGGGTGGTGACTACGTTGTGACTAGCTCTGTTCTGCCCAGACACCTTCCTGTACTGCTGTGGACCGCATTCATCCAACTCAGTGTTATGATCGGAGCCGCTGGAAGTGCTGCCTTCCAGGATCGATTTGGTTGCCGTATGGCTTTCATCATGGGTGGCGTTGTGTCTGCAAGTGGTACATTCGCGGATACGTATCTGATTAGGGAGGGTTCGGGCTGACTATGATTGACGTGGAGGCACTGCGTTCGCATACGCCTCGCCAGAGTCCGGTATCGAACTTACAGGTTGTCGTACTTTATTTCTGTTCTCGAAGATCGTCACCGGTGCTGGAATGGTGTGCTTATGACTACGTCTCGGAGATCTCGTCTGTCAAACTCAGAGGTGCACTGCTCGCAGTCTTTCGGTTCGCAGTTTCAATCGGCCAGCTCATCGCTATAACAGTGGTCTTCTCTCGTATCATGATCATGGATATCTCATCCTTCAGAGTGAGTTCAGCACCTACAAATACTCATCAACGTATGACTGATTCAGCAGCTCCTATTCGCTGTACAAGGGGCATTCTCTGGCCTCGCCATTCCTGAGTCGCCCTCCATGCTGATGGCACGCGACAAGCCTACAGCAGCCCGAGAATCCTACCTGCGCCTCCATGGCTCCAAAGCCGATGCCGACCTTGCCCTCAGCAAGGTCCAAGCCATCCTCAACAACGAGAAGGAACAACAAGTCAGCGTTGGCAGTGCATCATTCGCTGAATTTTTCAAGGGCAGCAACCGCCGCCGCTCGTTCATCATCCTAGTTGCGCTGCTGCAGTACTTCCTTGGAGTATCGCTGCTGGCAAACGCGAACTACTTTCTGATCATGGCCGGTATGAGTCCAATACAGTCGCTACAGATCTCGCAGATTGGCGTTGGTGTTCAGGTGGTGTGACTATGTCAGCCTTCGGCAGGAGGATCATAATGTTGTGCTCTTATGCGGCTACTGGTATTGTGTTTATCGGTCAAGGTGCTGCGAGTTTCTTCCAACATGATGCGAATGCACTGAGGTAAGCCTCTCTCCTTGCTCTATATCATGGTAAAGATCCGACGCCTGTCCAGGTTCATCGGTGTCTCTATCCTCCTTGTCGGTTCAATCGCTGCTCTCGGTGTCGGCCCGGCATGGCCCGTCCTCATTAGTGAGCTGTCATCTGTCAGACTGAGGGCGAAATCGCCCGCCATCAGGTTCATGACCAATGCATTGGCTGGTGTTGCGTTCAGCATCTCAGTGCCTTACATGTTCAACGACGATGTGGGAAATTGGGACGCAAGATCGGTTTCATATTCGCTCTCCTGTGCTTCTTCGGCTTTGGCTTATCTTGGATGTTCCTTCCTGAGACCAAGGCTAAGCCGTATGAGGAGCTGGGTTACTTGTTCGAGAGGAGAGTGCCGGCAAGGCAATTCAAGGAGGTATATGGCGAGTACAACTAGTTCGCGTGGTAGAATTGTAGTGGGTTATGCTCTGGTTGGCTAAGTATCGATGAGTAGATGTGATGCCATTGCTGCTCCGTAATTGATGGTGTCTGGCTTGCATCGAACGCTGTGAATTTAGAACGGAGTGTCATGTGTACGAGAAGGCATCAAGCAACCCGTATGATGTACGTTGGTGTCGTCTTACAATCGAGCCTCAGGCAGGTATCCGCTCCGGCTATATCCACATACAAGTGAGGGGTAGCCTTCCGCTCGCCCCGCTTCTTGCCTCACATGTCAGCTTACACGTTGTACGCTTGCCTGTTATTTCACATCCAGCCTGTGGTGGCCCTCATCCAAAGGTAGTCTGGATGAAGTTGCTCAAGATATAGCTGATTTATCTCGCCCTTTCCACATCCGATAATAGGCATCGATAGTTTAGGGGTAGAATTGAAGCTTCCCATCTTACCATGGAAGGACTTGCTTCAGGCACGGGTTCGAGTCCCGTTCGATGCAATTTATTTTTTTTGCTCCTGTTGTGGGCGTGGAAAAAAAGGTTATCATCCAGAGATGGAGGATGTTGCTGTTCCTGGTGTCGCTGCAACCCCACATGTCGGTCGTAGTCGCTCTTTCTTTTTGTTGACTCAAACTGCTCAAAGATGTTCAGCTATCGCGTTTACCATGATGCGCAAGCCCTTTGGTGGAGAGGCTCTTTGTGTTGCGTGTGTGGTGTTGGAGACGGTTGTGGACTGCAGGTGCCCGTCTCGTTGCTAGCGGGGTCCACGTGCGTCATTGCGACTTGACATCAACATCACAACTGTGTGCACCTTCGATACAAACACGACTCCACCTCTTGAGATATCAAGTCGTCACCATGTCGGCCAAGATTGAGAAGACGATTCAGCGACAGAAGGAGAGGTGAGTCCCTCTCTTTCAGCCATCCCAGCTCACACTGACATACACAGAATCGCTGAAGGCCAGTACTATGAAGCCCACCAACAGCTCCGCGTAATCGCATCCCGCTACACCAAAGCCTCCGACTGGGCATCCGCAACCGACATCCTCTTCCGCGGCGCACAATCCCTCCTACAAGCAGGCCAGGGCGGCTCTGGCGGCGATCTCTGCATATTCCTGCTCGATGTCTTCAACAAGAGCGAGACCAAGCCCGACGCAAGCAGCAAAGGCAAGCTGCTAAGCCTGCTCCGCGCATTCCCCCCAAACGAGCCCACGAAGAAGAAGTTCGTCGCTGAGATGGTCGCCTGGAGCGCAAAGTACGGCGAGTATCCCGCTGGCGACCCGGAGATTCACCACGTCGCGGGCAGCGCATTCGCAGAGGGTACGTTCCTTAGCTTCAAGAGCATTGTGAACAATGCTGATTCAACATGTACAGATCTCGAACCCTACGACGCAGAACGCCACCTCATCCTCGGCACAAAAGACTCCCCCGAAGCCCTCGCCAACCTCGAGTACTCCTGGTACACCGCAGACGACTCACACACCGCACCCTTGTACACCGCGCGCGGCGTCCTGCCCTACCTGCTCGCAGGCAACCTCCGCGCAGCCAACAAATTCTTCCTGCTCTTCACCTCGCGACTCTCCAGCAAACCCGGCCTCCAAACCCAGCAAGTCTCGACCTCGGACTCAGACCTGCGCGTATACCCGTCCCTACCGCTGCTCAACTTCCTAGGCCTATTGCTGCTGAGTGTGGAACGCGGTGATCCGAGTTTGTATAGACAGTTGAAGAGCTATTATGCGGGGCATCTGAAGGAGACGAATTGGGATGAGGCGCTGGATCAGATTGGCGAGATGTACTTTGGGATCAGGATACCGAAGCAGGGGAACCCTATGTTTGACATGCTGGGGAGCATGTTTGGTGGGGGGATGGGCGGGGGCGCGAAGAAGTCGGCGAGTGAGAGTAAGACGTTGCCGCCGACTGGGGGGTTGGATTAGGAGGTTCGGTGGCGAAATGAAGTATGAGGGGTGAATAGCATGGCATGGCAGAGCACGCATACCGAAATATGAACGGATATCATCATTTTCAAAGGGGAAACTGGCTGGGCGTGAATGTGAGGTGCTTTTGTCTACACTACTGATACCCTTGAAATCTTCATTCTATGATTCCAAACACGTCTCATTGGAGCACACTGACTTAAGCAGCAACAGTCTTCTCCCTGAAGTGGATGTTGTACTTGTCCTCCAGAACCTTCAACAGCGGCCTGCAGATGGCAGGATCCATAGGCGCAAGAATACCCTTCTCCTTGATTGTGCCATCAAGAACCTGCTGGACGGCAACCGCGCAAGGAACACCGACCAACTTGGCCATGGAAGAGTAGCCCTTAGGGTCACCGTAGTCAGCGAGGGTGGATGTGCGGATAACCCTGCTGCCGTCCTTGTTCTCGATCTCGAACTTGTGCTGGAGCATGACGAAGTCGCGCTCGCCCTCCTCGTACTGCATCTTTTTCTCGAGGGTAGCGCAGAGAGTGTCGAGCGGGTTGCCGCGGGGGATAATCTTCTCGTCGGAGAAGAGACCGATCCACTCCAGGCCGGCGATGATGCGCTCCTTCTCCTCGGTAGAGGGGAACTTGTGTCGCGAGCTGATGGCCCAGACGATGTCCTCCTTCTTGTCGCTTGATGCGCCAACGATCTTGGCTGCGGCATCCTTCCATGTGCGCTGCTCACCCTCCTTGAGGAAGTCCTTCTCGTCCTCAACAAGGAAGCCAATGTCGACAAGGGTCTTGATGTACTCTGGGAAGCCCTGGTAGCGGAGGGTACCACGGACGATGGTCTGGGCCTCGGGGATGTTGTAGCGCTCCTTGTAGGGAGTAGAGTCACGGTTGGGGTAGGCGACGAAAGCGTAGCCGGGGTAGATGAAGTAGGGCTTGGCCTCAGCCATGAGCTCAGGACCCTCAACCTCCTTGACCTTGCCGTCCTCCCAGTACTTGGCAGCGTTCCTCAGCGCCAGCAAGACACCACGGGAGCTCCACGAGAATTTGTACCCGAGTGGGTTGTCAGAAGACTCAGGCGCGGGAAGACCGCCGCAGTATGACTTGAAGGAGAGGATCTTGCCGCCCTCTTTGTGGACATCGTCGATGGTAATAACGGCAGACAGGTGGTCGATACCGGGGTCAAGACCAATCTCGTTCATGACGGTGATGCCGGCCTCCTTAGCCTCAGCGTCGAGCTCCATCATCGCGGGCGAGACGTATGAGGTTGTGACAACATCCTTCTTTTTGCGGATGGCCGACTTGATGACGGTTGCGTGGAAGGTGTAGGGGATCAAGGAGATAACGACGTTGACGTTGGCGACCTCAGCGTCGAGGGCCTCAGCATCGTTGACGTCTAGCTGGTGAAGTCAGTGCCGGTAATCGCTTTGTTTGAAGAAATTGCGTACGCTGATCGCCTGGGCGTTGGGAATGCCCTTGGCCAGAGCCTGTGCCTTCTCGATCGTCCTGCAAGCAACGACAACCTTGACGCCAGACTTGCCGAGGATCTCAGCAGTTGGGCGGGTAACGAAACCAGCACCGAGCAGCAGAACCGACCTTGAGATTTATCAGCTCGTTCTTCACAGTCTGTCTCTCAGTTATACTCACTTTCCGGTAGAGTTGACACCGCCGAGAACGGTCTCGAACTTGTCTGAAGAAGTCAGTAATTGCTCAATTGACAGAAACAAACTACTCACTGATAATTGCCTCCATTTTTTGTTGATCTGGGGAAATTTCTCAAGATCAGAATTGTGGTTGAAGATATATTGTTCAGGAGAGCTACCGATAAATTCGTTTTGAGTCCGATGAATACCCCGCTGGCATTCCGATGACGCAGCCACTAGCAGCCGCAGAGAAGCGTCCGAAGTCCGGAAAGACCTTGGGCGGGACACTTCAGCCCTGTGCGCACGTGATGTTGCAGGGGCCCCACTACTCTAGGCTGTTTTCGGTTTAGGCTGCCTCGCTGCGCCAGGTACGGGTCCATGGGTGCGCCTAGGCATCATCAACTACATCCAACAAAGCACGACATCAACATTCCGAATAAGACCCGTCGACACGTCGAGGTTATTCTGCACGGTGAAAGACTGGTTACGGACACGCACTTCGGATTGGGGCGCGCAAAGCGCTCGAGACAGCTGTCATCATGCCGTCCGCAGTAGACACAGGCGATGACTTGCGAATAGCAATCAAACAAGTAATGACAAGCATGTGGCGCTACACAGTTCTGTATATGCTGACACGTGAAAGATCTCTCAGTCATCTGTGGGCTCGGACTACATCGACCAGTTGATCCCTATCATGAAAGATGCGCGTTACTCGAATCAACTGCAACTAGCATTCGACCAGTTCTCCAACGACCGAGAAGCAGAGATCGAGCGGATATGTAATGCGAATCACCAGGATTTCGTCAGTTCGGTTGATTCTATGCTCCGTATCCGAGATCAGACTGTGCAAATGAGTGGAGAGATCCTACAATTGAACGAATCGATTCAAGAAAGCATTGAGAAACTAGCCACTCAGAAGAAAGCGCTGGTCGACTCCCGCGGTGTGCGCCAAAATATCAACGAAGCCACACAGGCGTTAAACGCGTGCCTGAATGTACTGAGGATAGCCAACCAGGTTCAAGACATGTTGAGGGAGAAGAATTATTATGCAGCTCTTCGCGCGCTGGACGAATTGCAAACCATTCATCTCAAAGAGATTAGCCGCTTCAAGATAGCGAACCTGATCGAGAAGTCAGTGCCGCAGACCCAGGAGCAAATCAGAGAAGCGGTCAAGACGGACCTGAGCACATGGCTTTATCGGATCAGGGAGTCATCACAGTTTCTCGGCGAAGTGTCATTCTACTATACCGACGAACGGAGAAAGCGGAATGCTGAGCGGGCCGAGATTGACACACGATTTGGAAAGTTCAAGTTGAACTCGTCAATTGAGCTTGTCGCCGACGAAACGGATGAGTTTGATATTCTGAACAATGAAGAAGCCGGAAACGAAACCGACTTTTCCCCACTGTTTCTAGCGATTCACATCAACGAGACGCTCGGCAAGAGCGACCAGTTCAAAGCCGAGTATGCTGCAGATAGGCGGACGCAGAAAGATTTGATCATACCCAGCAAACTCAATTTGCTACAAGATGAGTGCGACGACCTTAGCAGTCTTCTTGAGAGCATTGCGGGATTTGCGATTATAGAAAAGGCGACTATGGCGAAGACAACGAATCTACGACAGCAGGCTGATGTGAGTACGTTGGTTCGAGAATCGATCCGAAGCGCTAATATGAGCAGGTTGATGAACTTTGGGACTCGATGTGCCAGAGTGCTATCAAGCTCGTCACGGACTCCCTGCCCACAGTCGAAAGCGATGAGCTGCTATTGAAGATCAAAGGTCGAATAGCACTATTCATGCTCACAATGGAGGTGAGCGCATCTTCCTCGCCTGCTCTCACCGTTGCTAACCGTCTATAGAAAATTGGCTACTCGGTCGCAGCCATGAACGACCTACTCCTGACACTATTCTCCAAGTACTCAGAGCTCTTGAAGCAGCGCTTCAGCGATGACTTCTTGGAGATCGTCCAAACCGACGACTACATGCCCATGCCCATCAACAGCTACGAAGAGTACGACAAGGTCGTTTCCGTCAGCTGGTACACACCCGACAAGAGCCGCGAAGAACTCATATTCCCCTGCGTCCTCCCGTTCTCTCAGATGTACCCGCTCTGCTGCATCGACATCCGTAACTTCCTCAACCAGATCTACCTTTTCTCAGACGACTACTTCCAGAAATCGACCGTCATCGACGAAACCCTGCGCACAGCGCTCGACGACCTCCTCTGCCAGAAAGTCTGCCAATCGCTCATCGACCGCCTCTCGTCTCAATACCCCGGCCAAATCGTGCAGATCCTGACCAACCTCGAGCACTTCGAAACCGCGTGCGTCGAACTGCAAGACCTGCTCTTCCAAGCGCGCAGCTCGCCGTCCTCCGCATCCCCAATCATCCTGTCAGCGACCGAGAAATTCAAAAACGCAAAACGCCAGGCTAGCGACCGCATCTTCGAGCTGGTAAACTCCAAGATCGACGACCTGATCGAGACCGCTGAGTACGACTGGATGGCGACGAAACCCGCAACTGAGCCCAGCGAGTACATGCTCGAGCTGACCCGCTACCTATCCAATATCATGTCGAGTGTGTTGCTTGCACTGCCTACGGATGTGAAAGAATTCATCTACTTCGACGCCCTCTCCCACGCCTCCACCGCCATCCTAGCCCTGACTCTCGACGAATCCGTAAAACGCATCACGCCCCCCGCCGTCGCCTCGCTTGCTGTCGACACTTCCTACCTCGTTTCCTTCGTCGAGAGCCTCGGCAACCCCATCCTGATGGAAAACTTGGACGAGCTGACGCAGACCGTGACGCTCATGGGGACCGATGATAGTCTTGAGTTTTACGATATCAGTCAGAGGAATAAGAAGTATGGCAAGGTGGATCAGCTCAAGGGGGCGATTTTGCTGGAGAAGTGTCAGGAGGGCGCGCAGGTTGCGGCGCAGAGTCCGACGAAGAGTGCGCCGAGTGAGAGGTTTGGGACGTTGGGGAGTCGGTTTGGGTTGGGGAGGAATTGAGGTGGGCGGAGGAGATGGATGGGTGGGGTCATGGTAGCGGGTACGTCCTTGTTTTGGTGTGGGTATCTAGTGACTATGCAGGTTCAAGCAGTTCGCTCGGACTTTTGCTCGTCTTCGATCTTCCCTTCTACAGGGACTTCTGGCTCTTGCTCGCCATTGTCTTGTTCTCGACTCTTCTGCTTCTTCCTCCACGCCAAAAACTCCTCACTAACAATCCCTCCCGTCCCCTCCCTCACCTTTCGAACCTCCACAACCCCGCCCTTCTTTCTCAACACCACACTATACACCCCCTCCTCCCTCACCGTCTCCTTCAACCACCCCAAAAACTCCGCCGCGAAATTAATACACACGTTCCCATCCCAGCACGCCGTGCCCCTGCGTACCATACCCGGCAGCTCATGCGTATTAAACATCTGCAGACCCCTCAGAATCCCGCTCTTACTCCGGAACCCGACCACGATCCTCGGGACGCCGAGGAGAAAACTCTGGGCCCAGAACTTAAGGAGTTTCCGCTCGAATTTTAAGATGTCGCGGTGCTGTTGTCGCGCGGGTGGGGGGAGTTCTTCGGCGGTTTTGAGCTCCACCCAGGGGATCGGTGTGTCTGGGTTTGTGGGTTTGGGGGAGAGGAGACCGTCGACTTCGCCGCCGAGGAGGAGGGAGTGCGGACCGAATGACGTATGTACGATAGAGCAGTGCTGGGCGTGGTTTGAGGTTATGGACTGTTGGTGTTTGCGGATCTGGTCTGGTGGCGTGGTGGACGGCAGTGTGGGGATCAAAGAGAGCGTTTCGAATTTGTAGCCCCAGTACGACATCATAGCTTGGGATTGCTGGTCTGGGTGTAGGTGTCGTGGTGGGGGACGCGAGGATTCGGCAGCGCGGGAGGCGGAGCGCGAGGGGAAGTCTTCTTCAATGTAGATCGTGCCGTCGTGGAGGGTCGCGAACATGCTGAACTCGGCGAAAGTGTCGTAAGGTGCGGTCATGATCTGTGATGTGTTAGTGGAGGGTTGCGGAATGGATTAGGTAAGAAGAGTGGTCTTGCTCACCTCGTTATCGTGGTCTTTGGGCTCCTTCAACTTACTTTCGTCATCATGCCTCTCCAGGTCACGAAGTCCGCCTTGGTCTTTGAGCCTTCCGTGTCTTTGCTCTCCTTGTGTGCCAGCGCCTTGAGCAGACTGTCAAGATGTGGGTCCTCCTTTTCCTCGTAGTGTCTGAAGGTGTCGAAGCCCTCCTTCAGATCTGCGCCCACAGGTGGCGGTAGGTAGTAGTTGATACTGGACTCGTCGTCTCGGTATTCATGGTTGTCGTCGTAGGAGAAGTGTGCGACTTCGCGTGGGCGCTTTATGCTCGCCGAGGCGCCTTGAAAGCGATTGAGCGGTTGTATGGGGAAACGATGCACTTCGGGGGGCTGAGTCTGTGCAAGTTGCGGAGCGATTGACGGTGTAGGCTGAGGTTCGGGCTGGGGCGCAAAATCCGCGACATCTGCATTCGACGCTGCCATCTGAGGCGGGGCTCTAGTTCGTGGTCGTTTGCGCGGCGGTGAATTTCCCTCGTCCTCTGAAGGAGGGCTGGCTGGCTTCTGGGCTAAGGCCGAAGCACTCGTATTTGAAGTGTGCTCTGCCATGCTGGGGGCCAGACTCATAGGTGCAATTGTTTCGCAATAGCTTGCTGTAGCAATCGGCGTTGGTGGTCACGTGGTTAGGACGTCTGGTCGGTGGTGATCGTTGGTCGATGTCGCATTGAAGCTTGGGAGAAGATTCAGAACGGAGAAATGGAGCTTCGGCGCGTTCAGACTCGCGTAATTGCAGCCTGGAGGTGCCGTTGGGTTTCCTAGTCACGCACGTCGTCACCAAAGTTGAAGCTCGACGCGCTCCACTTCCCCGCAAGACCTCCGGCGGCCCCACATCAAACATCACCGCAACCCACAAGCACACCAACAAAACAAACAAACCTCAATCCTTGCCCGGTTCCGATTCACATGACATTATCCGAAGTCTCGTGACCCCACCCCCTACACACAACAATCACATTCACACAGTTGGCCTACAATGGACCACACGCGCGCCGTCCGACCACCCCCCGGCGCCCGTCGCAACCTCTTCCATCCCACACGACGCCAGAACCCAACCGCCGTACGTCCTGACACAGCTACAGTATTCCAGCAGCCCATGGAAGACGAGCTGGTCGAGCGGGCGCCAAACGGCGAGTATGCGCTGTATGCGCCGCAGACGGTGTACAAGCACATGGCGCTAGGGCTGGGTAATGGGAGGGAAAGTGATGAAGAGACTGGTATGTCGTTTTCCTCTTCAGAGGCAGACTGAGCCGGGCTTGGGCTGCAGTACTGATGCGAAGCAGAGCAGGAAAACCAGATGATCGAGCTCTACGGGCAGCAGAACGCGCATTGGGATAAGGAGGCTGTGAAGGCTGAGGTCAAGACTGCGTTGAAGTCGAGCTTGGCGAAAAAGGTGGCGCGCTTGGAGGATGACAAGTGGATGTTTGAGGGGGATGGGGATGCGCTGGGGAAGAAGTAGGGGTTGTAGGGAAGAGGAGGGATTGATGGTGTACTTGTTTATGATACCCTTGCAGCATACTTAGCGTTGACAGTGGTTTTTGAACTGTTGGAATGAGCATATTGAATGAAGCTTTGGCCATGTTCTGTACAATCAAAGAAGCTGTTGCTCGATTCCTGAAGCTACTCACACCTCTACATATAGCCTCTCAGTTACTAAGATCGGTAGATCAAACACGGGCCACCAGATTCGAAACGGACGGTGTCAAGAGCCATCGTTCCCTACATCTTGCAGCTACTGCAGTGGACCGGTATCGTTGGCCTCGTGCGGATCGTCTGGCGATATATTCACAAGACATCCGTCTGAAGTCAAGTCAAAGTAAAAATCTTGTTTCATCCAGTGATGGTACACCCTTCCATCCGCGTTACTCAGTGACCCAGTCTAAAGCACTCGTTCCAGTGCGCATTCACATTCTGAGATGCCGTGCTTATGTAAGGCAAGACTTTTGACTACATCGTCTGCAGATGGTCGCAAAGTCCGATCGGACCGCAGCATGGCTGAGATACACTTTGAAGAAGTAGGAATCAGCACACCACTGCCGTATTGACGATAGTTGTGCGCCAGAGCCGAGGAAAGCGCGGGGGCCCCTACTGTTCTCCTCGTCACCTTCGCGGAGATAGTCTTGAAATTTTGAAACTGCTCTGCCTCTCATGACTGTCAACATGTCGCAGAACACACAGCCGAGGGCAAAAGATGTCTGACGACCTCCCGTGTTCTCCACAGTGAAGTACCATCTCTGGGGCGCCATACATGGCAGTCAAACGTGCATGGGCGTCTGTCGATGTCGTGTGATCGATGTCGAAAGTTGAAGAGGAGCCGAAATCTGTAAAGAAGACTCGATCTCCTCTGTGAACGATATTGGATGGTTTAATGTCTTGGTAGCGGACACCACTGCCGTGCATGCAGCTCAACACAGATGCTATACAAGCATACCAACGGCGTATATAGACTCTTGCTTGAGTCCTAAACTCTGAAGTCGTCTCGGGGCTACTGACTCTTTCTAGGAAGTTCGCCAGATTGCTTCCGCCAACTGGAGACATGAGTATACAATAAGGTCTTCTGGAAGGTGGTCTGTCCTCGTACGCTCCAATCAGCGACACGATGTGAGGATGCGTGAGGGATTTCAAATTCCTGACTTCCTCTTGCCATTCGCATAATCGCTCTTACGCCATGCTATGCAGACACGGTGCGTAGACACCTGGATATTTGCGGAGTCTTAGAACTAGGACGACAACACTCTAAGAGACTCTTCAAGGAGCCATGGATCTCAGCAGCCAGAAAGTCTTGCACATCAGCCCTCACAATGAAGAGCTTCTGTTCAAGGCTACGGTAGCCTTTGCGCATCTCGTCATGCAGCGATACGAAGTTAAAAAAGAGGGAAGAAGCTCTATATGCATTAGATACCTACGTATGATGACTCTGCCTTGATGTGTCTCCTCGGGTATAGCGCATGAATGTGGATAGCTGGAGAGTGCCGAGATATCGCCGAACCGGACTGGTTCATCAATCGAAAGTCGAGTTTTGCTGGGTAAGCATGTCGTAGTATCCGCCGAAGCGTGAATCAAAGGAATCCTATATCGATGATTCGCTCTCAGTCGAATCCTTCTGCTTCTTCTCTTTCTTGTCCTTCTTGTGCTTCTTCTTGGGCATCTCGTCAGCCTCTGCTGTTTCCCCCTCCCTCTTCTTGTCCTTGCTCTTGTCCATCTTCTCTCCAGTTGCTTGTGCTCCGGGTTCCTCTGTCGTACCCTCTTCAGCAGCCTTTGCAGCAGCCTCAGCCTCGGCTTGTGCCTTCTCTTCCCTCCTCTTGGCAACCAGCTCGGCCTTCTGCCTTGCTGCATCCTGCGTCACACTGCTGTTCTTCTTGATCGCATCAGCGGCTGCCGCTGATGAAGCATTGGCTTTGTTCTGTCCTTCTCCGCTGCCCAACCGTTCGTCCTGGTATCCCCAGCCCGTCAAGTACACGCCCATGAAGTACTTCTGCAAGTTACTACCCTTCTCGTAGATCATAGGGCGCTCTTCACGGTACTCGAGCTTGATATCGTTGACAACGACTAGTGCAGCGAGCTTGTTCTTTGCGTGTGGATCCTCGATGATCTTCTCCTTGAAGCTTAGCAACTGGGGTGCCCACAGCTCTGTGAGCCACTTGTCTGCAGTCTCGTATCCGCTTCGAGGGTCTGCGAGGACGATACCGGCGACGTAGGCTTCGAACACGTCAGCGACGACCTTCTTCCACGCCTTTGAATTGCGGTCCCATTGATTGTGGTGCCGTAAGCGGTCTGTAAACCCATATGCTTCCGAGAACTTGCCCAGCATGGAGTTCTCTACAAGTCGTTCTCGCCAAGAGCATAGCTGGGGTACGTCGACGTGGGGAAAGCGGCTGTAGAGGGCGTGCGAGGCAATGAGCTCGATGTAGGCGTCGCCGAGGAACTCGAGGCGTTCATAGTCGAGCTCAAGATCGGTGTAGGTGCCCTTCTCGCCGTTCTTGATAATGTATGAGCGGTGCGTAAAGACTGCGTCGTGTATGTGAGGCTCGTCGATGGGCGGGAGTGGTGGAAGGTCCTTGGCTTCCTGAACTTTGCGGTGGACGTATGGGGGTACTGCAACCTTCGGCGCTGTTCCAGGTCGCTTTTCGTCGAGTTCGCGTTGTGATGTTGCAGACGCTGGGTTTTCTTTGCGCGCAAGGAGTCTACGCAGCTCGCTGGCGTGGTGTAGAATGTCGCGGTCGGCGTCAGATCTCGTTTCGTCTGCGACGAATCGATCGAGCAATGCTACAAGTCCGGTCTGCATTTCTGCCTTGGACAGTTCAGCTTGAAAGGCAGCACTGTTGCCGCCACGGGCTTGTTGGTGGCCATGGCTGCGTTGTTGCGGGTACCCGTGTCGTGGATCGCGGTTACTGTTGCCATAGGACGTGGAGTTATATGAGGGCTGATTTGGACGGCTGCGCTTGTCGAATCGGTCGCGATTTTCGTAGTGGTTGAACGAGCCACCGCGCTTTTGCGACATGCTGAAGATGTCTCAGATGTGGTGAGGGCTGCTGGACTCGAGCTGCACAGAGAAATGACATCGGTGGTCCGCATTTTTAGCGTCGCCAAGCCAAATCCTCGATGAATTGAACTCCGCAACACCACCGAGGGCAACACCTATTGCGCAAAGATGGCGGTCCCACGGGCGAGAGTACTGGACCTCATGAAGGCAAGAATTGTTTACAAGCAAATGCGGTTGCCTCTCTAACCATCACAGGCGTCGTGCCGCGTCTTCAACACCACCTACAATCCCGAGCGCGTCCGCATCGGATCCCACATTATGCGCCAGCGCCTCAAGGGTGCCTCAGTCGCATCCTACTATCCACCGAGGATAGGGACAATCGCCCAGCTGCGATCACTGTACCCCGAGAACGAGATTCTGGATGACGAGGAGGAAGACTGGCTCGAGCACCTTAACGTTGCGAGGTCACGAGGAAAGTCGGTGCCGAAGAAGAAGAGGACAGCTGCTGGTGCGTCTTTTGGCAAACTTAGGAGATTAGAATCGAGTACTGACGTTTTGCAGAGTCGAAGAAGTACAACAAGAGGAAGTAGACGGACAGACGCCACGAGATATCCCCCCCCCCCCCCGAAGATACTGTATATCTACTGTACAAGAAAGCATTGGATGGCGTTTCATCAGGATTGGCCAACGCCAGGTCTGTACAGCAGGTATCAAGTACATACAATACATCAATCAACGACATCTGCGCATCCTTTCGAATCTTCCGTTGGTCTATATCTTGCTCTTCACGCCTACCTCGGTTTTTCCCTTCACAACCCCCCATTCTTTCTCAAACTCATCGTCCCAGGGTATCCTCGCACTCAAATGTTCCGGCAGCACAGGAGCATTCACCTTGTGATGTTCAGCCGTACAATAGGTGATTTTTCCATCAAGACTTGTCATCTCACCCCGGATCATGGCCATCTGCTTACCTACGTTCTTTACCCTGCTAACCAGCCGTACTGTGGTACCAATTGGTACTGCTTTCAGGTATGAGATGTTGAGCGTCCGCGTTACGCCGCCCATGAACTCCCAAAAACCAGGGCGGGCAACTGGACACAAGGCGGTAGTGGTCGACATATCGAAGATGACGCCAGCCGCACCGCCGTGCATGACATCTAGCGAAGTATCAGTTGAGGATGTCGGTCCGTTATTATGCGTAGCTCTTACTGTTGAGATTGGAGAAGTTGGGTGCAATGTATAGCTCGTACTCAACGGAGCCTTCAGGCCCAGCATCTATGACCTTCATGTTGTTCATGACCTCGCGGTCAAAGTCCTAGCTCTTATCAGCCTTATGAAGCTTCCTTCTCGATATAAGACTACTCACGATGTGATCTTGAGGCCGCTTCGAAGCCAGTAGCTTGTACCTGTCGAACGTGGCCTGGACAGCCGCCCTGGCCTTCTTCTTCCCTTCATCCGCACTCATGGTCGCTGAAAGTCGTCACGATGCACCTGTGGCTATTCGAGCTTCGCATTGAACACTGCAATCGACGTTCACGGCTCGTGGCTACATACAGCTGACATGGTCGGCGATATGATTCGACAGGCGGCGGGGATCAGCGTGAACCTCGAGGGATTGCCTCGGCTCCACCCGCAGCGCGCTCTCTCGACATTCACAAACGAGTCGCATGCACCACTTCCTACTGCAAATCCGTCCAGGAGATGTTCACATAACCTCTGCGATGCTCGAAACAATAGCCCTGAGGTAGTTTGGTGGAGCTGCCTTAGCTGCCTGAAATCTGTGCAAACGTGCATCTTGAAACAGAACTTGTGGTGCCTGAGAGCCGCAAACAGGTCATGGCGATCATTGGCTCTCCACCCTCGTTTCACGACCATCAGCTCGCGCGGTCCCACCTCCGTCATGGTCCGACAGAGCTTGCAGTTCGCCGCTGGTTTGACAGATTTACTTCCTTGATACTTGTACCTTGGTCTGTTTCTAGCTCATGGGATCTTCAGGACTGGATCTGTCCTTCCCCTCTTTCCGGTCGCTACTATAGTGTATAGTATTTTAACCCAGCTGACAGCTAGCCTTCCACGCTGTCAACTTCTTTGTTCGCTCTCACTCCTATACACTACGCAAGGCACGCTTCAAGATGGGTGCAGACGCGTTACCGGTGTCTCCGGCGCTGCGGAAGAGGGTGTTAAAAGTGTTGTTCATTTCTCTGCTACTTGACTTGGTACGTCATTGCCCTTTCGTATCACCGTTGATCCTTGCTAACAAAGGCTCCAGATATCATTCACATTCATTCTCCCTCTCTTCCCCAAGCTCCTCGAATTCTACCGCAATCACGAAACTGGCGACCCCAACACAATCCTCTCGAAGATCCTCGCAGGTCTGAATGCTTACAAGAACTCGTTTGCGAAACCCATCATCTCTCGCTACGACATCGTCCTGCTTGGCGGAGCACTCGGATCCCTCTTCTCACTCTGCCAGGCTGTTGCTTCGCCAGTAATTGGAACACTGTCAGACAAATATGGCAGACGGACAGCACTGCTGTGGTCTATGGCGGGCAACATGCTCAGCGTTGCGCTCTGGGTCGCAGCCACCGACTTCCGCACATTTCTGGCGAGTCGCATAGTTGGAGGGTTGAGCGAGGGTAACGTGCAGCTCGCTATGGCGATGGCAACAGATATTAGTGACGAGAGCCAGCGAGGCGCGACAATGGCGCTTGTGGGAGTGTGCTTCAGCATTGCATTCACATTTGGCCCAGCGCTGGGCGCATACCTTTCGACTCTACAGGTCATGGATAAGAACCCCTTCGCTATGGCTGCCGGCTTCTCACTCTTCTTGATCGTCGCCGAATCTGTCTACCTCTACTTCTGCCTCCCAGAAACCCTCCCAGCGGCGGCCGCGCCTACCGCCAACGGCAAAACCAACGGGCACGCAAAGGTCGAGATATCGAAACCGCACGTCCGAACCAACTCGCACACCCTCCTCAACGCTACGCATTTCACGTTCATCCTGTTCTTCAGCGGCATGGAGTTCAGCCTGCCTTTCATGACATACGACCTTTTCTCCTACGAAGCCAAAGACACCGGTCGCCTCCTTGGCTTCATTGGACTCGTAGCATCGCTGCTCCAGGGTTCCGTAGTCCGGCGCATGCACCCGCTAAAGGTCGTGCAGATGGGCGTTGTAGCCTGCACAATCGCATTCGTGCTCCTAGGTCGCGTACAGACTCAAGGCGCATTGTACGGCGCTGCAGCATTACTTGCGGTCACAAGCGCAACAGTTGTGACAGGATTGAACAGCTTGAGCAGCTTCGAGGCGAGTGCTGATGAGAGGGGAAACAAGCTTGGAAACCACAGGAGCTTTGGTAGGCCATCCCCACCAACAATGGGACACTTCCCGATACTAACAATTCAAAGGACAAGTCGGTCGCGCTCTTGGGCCCCTGATCTTCTGCTCATTATACTGGTGGGCAGGTCGCGAAACTGCATACGCGACTGGCGCCGCGGGCATGGTCGCTGTATGCGCGCTCGTTTTCGGTGGATTGAAGGTACCGCCAGGCACGGAGAACATTGGCAAGAAACCCAAGAAGGCTGTGTCATAGACGATGTATTAAATTGTCAGGGCAGAGAGCGTCCGAGACCTCGACATGCATGTCGGACTCTGACTCTAGAAAGTAGCCACGATATAGCAGAATCCGAGATCTCATGTAGTACATGTACAGATGGTGTCAAATATTGTGATACCCAAAATCATTCAACTAAACCCATCAGACCTCATACACCACTCCGCATCCCCTCATCCCTCATGCATTGCTGAAGCCCAAGAGCCACAACGCATACCTAAGCACAACAGCCAACCCCTTCCGTTTCCATTGCATGTCAGCCTCGGGTCAGCTCTTCCCGCACCCCAGAACGCCACGATCAACGCCCCATCGCACCCCCGCATTCGCTAGTGCCCGTACGACGTCGACCTCGGCATCTTTTTAGCGACCAGCTTCGGAGCTTGGAGATCCCTCAAGTCGTCAATTGCTTTTGCTTCGTCTCACTCGAACGTTGTTACTGAGGTCCTGCTTCTCTTTGTGTTCCTCTACTTCATCGCCATTATATTGAAGTGCTGTGCATTCGGGAATTTCAGGTCACTCACTTTCTGCGTTCCGGCAGTAGCGTTGATCTAAGGAAGCTTCAAGGCGAGGGAAGAGTAGGAACAATGACGGTCGCTGCGACTGCTGCCTCGGTGGCAGCTATTTCGAGTCTTGCGGCGTATGTCAATGCGAAGTACCATATTGGGCAGGACTTGCGGACGATTAAGTTCAAGAAGGGTGCTGAGAAGCATTATGCGGAGCTCGGTACGTACGATATAGCTCTAATCATGTCCTGCTTCGACGGACTTTGGGCCTATAGTGGAGGTTTCCAGAACCAAATTGTTGCCATAGCTCTATTGGGGAGCTTGAAAGCTACGAATTCTTCAAGGACATGTCTCGGTCTCCAGCACACCAGAAGGTTGTGTACGAGTCCATGTACGGAGCTC
Source organism: Macroventuria anomochaeta (assembly GCF_010093625.1). NCBI lineage: Eukaryota > Fungi > Ascomycota > Dothideomycetes > Pleosporales > Didymellaceae > Macroventuria > Macroventuria anomochaeta. The sequence goes on from NW_022985366.1 coordinate 918,478, forward strand.
TGCTAACCTCCACGGCATTTAGTAAGAACTAAACGCCAGTGCCTCTGGTACTCCTTCACCCCCCACGTCCCCCGATACGCAAACGAGCTCTGCATCTGGTCTCGCGAGAAAATATACACATGGCAAGAAGTCCATGACAAAGCCGTGCAATGGGCACACTTCTTCCTCGAGCAGGGCGTCAAGCCTGGTGATATGGTCGGTACATACCTCACGAACTCGGCCGACTTCATCGTTATATGGATGGGTCTGTGGTGCATTGGCTGCGCACCTGCTATGCTGAACTACAACCTGAGGGGCGATGCGATGATCCACTGTCTCAAGATCGCAGACGTAAAGCTGGTGCTTGTAGACGCAGACGCCGAGTGTGCAGAGCGCTTCTCAGTAGTCCGAGAGAAAGTCGAAAATGAGCTAGGCGTCACACCCTTCACCGTCAACTCCTCCCTGCTCGAGAAAATCTACTCCGGCCGCACCGAAGTCCCAGGCGATGAATACCGCGAAAACGTAACCGGCTTCGACCCGACCTGCCTGCTCTACACATCCGGCACCACCGGGCTCCCTAAAGCTGGCAAATTCATGGTCAACCGCTACCACGAGCGCGGCAACCCGGATAAACTGGCCTTCGACCAGACCGCCGGGCCCAATGGCGACAGATGGTACTGCTGCATGCCACTCTTCCACGGCACGGGCGGACTGGCCGCGATGGCCGCGCTCACGGGCGGTATGAGCGTTGCGATTGGCAAGAAGTTCAGCACGAACAGGTTCTGGGACGACATCCACGACTCTGATTCGTCGATGTTCGTGTACGTTGGTGAAGCCGCTCGCTACTTGCTCATGGCGCCGCCGCACCCGAGAGAGCGCGATCACAGATTGCGCGGTATGTACGGCAACGGGATGCGCCCAGATGTGTGGACGCGGTTTAAAGAGCGCTTCAATGTCCCCGAGGTCATTGAGTTCTTCAATTCGACCGAAGGTGTGCTGGCCATGGTCGTGCATTCCAAAGGCCCGTTCACAGACGCCACAGTCGGACATCATGGCGCTATAATCCGGCAGGCGCTGAAGAATGTGTACGTTCCCGTGTCGATTGACCCCGAGACCGGCGAGTTGATGCGCGATCCCAAGACCGGTTTCGTAAGGCGGAATTCGTACAATGAGGGTGGAGAGATTCTGGTTGGTGTACCGAGTGAAGAGGCGTTTGCGGGGTACTACAACAACCCTTCTGCAACGAAGAAGAAGTTCGAGAGGGACGTGTTCAAGAAGGGTGATCTGTACTATCGGTCTGGGGATGCGCTAAGGAGAGACGATGATGGGCGGTGGTACTTTCTGGATAGGTTGGGCGATACGTATCGCTGGAAGTCGGAGAACGTTTCGACGGCAGAAGTCGCTGAGGTACTCGGGAAATACTCAGGTATCGGTGAAGCTATCGTGTACGGGGCGCTTGTACCCAAGCACGACGGCCGAGCTGGTTGTGTCGCACTGCGACTTGCAGATGGCGTAGACGCTAAGACGTTCGACTGGAAAGCGCTCCTCGATTACAGCAGGAGTAAGCTGCCGCGGTACGCGGTGCCGGTCTTCCTGCGATTAATCCTTGTCGGATCCAACACGGATAATCAGAAACAGAATAAGGGGCCGCTGAGGCTGGAGGGCATCGAGATCGACAAGTATGGCGAGAAGGTACCGAATAGCCAGGAAGACGTGGTGCTGTGGGCCAAGCCGGGTGCAAACTCGTATGTGAGGTTCACACTGGAAGACCTTCAGGCGTTGAGGAATGGGAAGATTACCATATAGAGTAGTCCGAAGAATTGACCGCCAATTTTCAGCGTGGAGACATGCTTCTCTTTCTGTCCGATTTCAAGCCTGTGCCTAGTAAGTCTCCAGCACCCCATCATTCAAGTTCCCAGCCCTAGCCGCTCGTAACTTTCTTGACAAACGACACAACCCCATCCATGCCATTTGGTTCATCCAACCAATGCCCTCCCTCCTCGTAGTTCTGCCACTGCACCTGCATCCCCAACCCTCGCAGCCTGTCCCTCAATACCTCGCCATTTTCAAAAGGGACAACCGTATCGTCTTGGCAATGCTGTAGCAGCACCGGCATGCTCAACACGTTCCTATTCCATCTTGGCGCACTCGTAAGACGCTGTATCTCATATGCCAACGGCAGCCACCCACAAAACCCAAAAAACCCACCAACGCGAACACCACTGATAAGAAGTGTGTAGATAGCGGTCGCACAGCCTTGACTTATACCCGCCACAATCATCCTTTCCACACCCACTTCCTCTGCCTCTTCCCCAACAATCTCCAACAACTGCTGCCTACTCTCATGCAGCCCAGATATCTGAACCTCACAATCTTCCTGCGGCCTTTGGACTGAGGCCATATCGAACCACTGGTGCATTTCCTCTTCGTTCGTTACAGCCCATCTCTTCTCCGCGCAGGGGAATACCCATTTGATGCAGGGGAATAACTCGGTGAAGAATGCGCCGGAACTGTCTTGCGACTCGAAGATCTCGGAGCAGAATTCTGTTGCGTTGGAGCCCCGGCCATGGAGGAAGATTATGGTGTGTGTGTGGGGTGCTGTAGGGGGGACGGTGTGGGATGGTGGGTATGGAGACGCCATTTTGAGATGGTGGGCTATGATCAATATAGCCTTGGTGTTTCAAGAGAGAAATTAACGAATGAGAATATTTTGGAGATGTGGTATTTGCTGTGTGATTGTGGTTCCATGGTTGAGCTCTGCTGCTGCCTGCGGGCGCGCATCGATTTCCCGTACTACTGTCTTACATTCGTGACCTTGTCTCTTGTGATTCTACGAACGTTGCTTTTGCCACAAGCATCTTAAAATCAGTGCTCAAGATATCTGTTGATTATACGATGATGGTGATGATGAGGTTTGTCGTTCAAGCTCAGCCGCGGGGTCTCGCCGAATTTTGACCCCATCTGTCGGCTCCACAACTCCTCGAAAATGCCTGCCAAAGATCCACAGGACCTCGCCCGATAAAGAAGGAGACATTCATTCAAGCCAAGAGCCAAGTCCCCAGTCGCCACAACAGTTTTTCGCGACGCGGCTGCCGCTTAGCAAAGAGCACGTTTTCATTGGCTCTCCAACGTCCAGCATGGTGCCCGTATGGTAAAATGGTCCACTTCGGGGCCAGCCGTTGATAATGTGCCGGAGTTGTTCCTAGTGCTGTGAAAGACGATGTTTGTATCACAGAATCGTGCTATAGGGTATTCGAGATTGAGTACCTCTCTGAGCACGATGGCAGGATTGAGTGTTGAGAGGCGTCTGGTTCGCAAGCTTGGTGTGTGTATCACTACAATTGTGAAATAGCGGCTAACATGTCGTAGATTGCTTCATTCTGGTAGAATTCATGGCATACTCAGGGTCTGCTCTGTACTGAAACTCGACAGGTGTATTGCTGCGCAGCGTACTTCTTTAACTACTTAGGTCAGTGTGACCAATCAACGCTATAGCGTAGGGATTTGACAGCCACAGATCGTTCTGCCTTCGCGAATGCATATGTATGCTTGCCTCAAAATCAAAATCTTGTAGAGACCCTCTGATATCTGACTGTTCAGGTCTCTGGGCTCAAGGAGTCCCTCCGTCTCGAAGGCAACCAATACAGCATCCTGGTTGCCATGTTCACTGCAGGGTACACCCTGATAAAAGCATTCATCAAAGACCAGTACTGACATATGGCAGTGCCTGTGTTGGTCAAATTCCACACGCCCTCATCATCCAGAAAGTCGCACCTCGCTTCTGGCTCCCATTCACCCTTCTAGTCTGGTCTGGCTTGACCATATGCTGCGCTGCATGCAAAACGTACGAGCAGCTCTGCGCAGTCCGCTTCTTCCAAGGTTTCTTCGAGTCAAGTCTGTACAGTGGCACGATTTACATCCTGGGCTCCTGGTACAAGCCTTTGGAGATCGCGAAACGGACTGCTATCTTCACTGCGGTTGGCCAGATCGGTAGCATGTTCGCAGGAGTCATGATGACTGCCATGAATCAAGGTCTACATGATCAGACAGCACTTGCAGGTTGGCAATGGGTATTCATCATCAGTACGAGTAAGCTTTTGCTATAAGATTCTCATGCTAATCATACCACAGATGGCGCAATGGGCATCCCATTCGGTATCTTCGGCCTGGCTTTCTTCCCCAATCTTCCCGAATCAACCAACGCCCCCTACCTCAGCAAGGAAGAGATTCAATTCGCCATTGACCGTCTCCCACCAAAGAAGAACTGGGGCCATGACATTAGCATCAAGTCCCTCTGCAAGCGACTGTTCGTTTCACCAAACTTATACATCCTAACTTTGTACTCGATCATCGGATGTGCGCTTGAGGCGATCGTGCTGCAAGGGCTCTTCTTGCTCTGGATGAAGGCCAACATCGAGAAGTTTCCGTCTTACGCTACGACCACCTACCCGCTCGGTATTCAAGCCGTATCAATCGTCTCGAACATCGGTGCTGGGTATGTGATCGACATGACAAACCGACGCATACCCATGGTCATACTCGCTGGCACATTGCAGCTCTTAGTCGCCATCCTCTTACTCATCCCTAACCTCTCTACTGCCGGAACGTTCTTTGCATTCTACCTCGCTGGCACTTCGTATATTGTCAACCCCATCTTGTACGGCTGGGCAAGTGTCATCTGCCAGCGCGGCGGTGATGACGCATCGCGCTCGGTCATTCTCTATGTCATGAGCATGGTGCAGTCGATACTGTACACGTTCTGGGGCATTGCGTTGTATCCGGCGACTGATGCGCCGTATTGGCAGAAGGGATACATCACGATAATTGTGGTTGTGTTTGCTTTTTTTGCTTGCACGGCTGCTGTACAATGGGTAAGTCTTTACATTTGTACTGCAAGACTGAAGCTAACCATGGATGTAGCTGGACAAGAAGTCGCAACAAGCAGCTAGCGAAGAGCAGGAGCAGGTGACGAACGTCAGTGAGGCCAGTGGACTGGGATAAGCGTGACTAGATGATGATCAACTGTGATTTGGACGGATGACGTTCCCTTGCCGTCTCTCTATGTCTATGCTCCGCATGCCAATATCCCTTTCCCATCGCTGTGAACTACCATGTCCAGCCCTTCTCATCTTCCTTCTTCTTCTCAAAGATTCCCGTATCCTTCGCAACGATGTCCGCAACGTACATTGCAGCCTTCTCTGCGACAGGTACACCGTGACGCAAGCAAAAGCCATGAGGGAACCCTTCCCTCTCATCCACATCCATAACCGGCTTCCAGTTCTCGCCGAGGCCATCTACCTCCTGAACACCATACGAGGCATGACGCCCTCTAGTTTGAATGAGCTTGTCTCTCGTCTCGTCAGCGACCCAGTGATCCTTCTTGGCAAACAAGAAGCGCAAATGTGCGCGCTCATGCTTGTGCTCTGAAGGATGCGCTGCACCCCAGATTTCATCGTCCCAGAAGTCGGTGTCGATCTGGAACATTTCATCGCGGGCCATGTGCAGCGCTTGCTGGACGCCATGGGGAGACTTGATGAAGGAGGCTGTGGTGTGCGCTGCGTCGTCTGGGAAGCCAAGGAGTGATTTGATGAGTGTTGCCAGAAGTGAGAGCGGGATTAGGAGAGTCAAGAAGTTGGCAACTACAGAGGCGAAGAAGGCGAAGCTGGAGTTCTTCAGGAAAGGCTGCATGAATAGTTAGCTGGGCACGGGAGCGTAATGATGCAATGCACTTACTGCTGCCTTCTGGCCACTTTCACTCCTTGCAATCTCCATAACTGTGGGGAATAGACAGACACCACCGATAATTCTCGTCGCCCAATCCTCTCCAGCCATGCCGTGCGCTCTCAGCCTTCGGATAATTTCAAGTGCGATGTAGCTTCCAACGGAGTGACCCATAATAATAACTCTTACATCGCGGTGCCCATCATCCGAGACATCTTCCACAAGGTCAGTGAGCTCATCCTCCGCATGCCGAATCTGGTCCTGGAGGCCATAGGGGGGGAGTTTGTGCCACTTCATAGTGTTGATTTCGTGGTTGTTCATCTCGAAACCAGAAAGCGAGCGACCGTACACTTGGAACTCAACATCGCGATTCGATGCAGTGTCGCGTGTCAATAGGCCGTATAGATGTGTCAAGAAAGTGCGGTAGTATTCGATGAGGCCAGGGTTGCCGGTGATGAAGTAGATAATGTACGTCCGGGTAGCATGTTTTCTTCCTGGCTCGTTATGCGGACGAAGGTAGATTTTTGAAGCTGGTGGGTTCGACATCGTGGAGATTGTTTTGTTGTTCGAGGGAGAAGAGAGATTGTAGATAGATGCGTGAATTTGATAAAGTCTGGATGCAGGGTCCATGGACCTAGATCCGATATGGTTAGATATTCTGGGTTTGTGGATCCTCTCCATGGTTCACCCTCCTTTCCTCAACCACTTCATTTCAAGGTTATTCAAACGATCGCACTTTGTTCTGACAGCATAGTGCTACCAGTAAATAGATACTCCGTTTGAGAAGGGCCCCGGGTGATCATGAAAAGACGAGGGCGATTCCGTAGGTTCTCTACAGTGCTCGAATCCATATTGAACCCCTTCAGAAGCGTGTGTTATGAGCCCAAAAGTCATGCTCCTGTATTGGGCCTTTTCTGTAACGGGGAGAGCGGCTCCTAAAATATGTCCGATACAGATAATTTGTCGATACAAACATAAGTCCACGATGATATTCCTACAGGTGATGCTTTCCGCTACCTTACCCTCCATCCTGGCAGCTACCAAGATCCCTTAGAGCGCAGTCTCCATACCTCACTCATGGGCGAACCACCGCAATACGAGGCTATATCGTACGTTTATGGAACTGATGATCTGGATCACCCTATCATTTGTGTTGGCAAAGCACTGTTCGTCACTCAAAACTTATCAATGGTGCTCCATCGGCTAAGGCTGCAAAGTGCCCCACAAACCCTTTGGCAGATTGGATCTGTATCAATAAGAAGAATCTGAAAGAGGAAGGCCATCAAGTAATGGTCATGAGCAAAATTTACCGCCGTGGAACATGCGTTCTGATGTACATCGACGATGATCATGAGGAACACCGGTTGCATGTGCAGACGCTATTGGAAGAAGTAACGAAAATGGTCAAAGACGAGCTCGAGAAGATTCGAACACCAACATGGGAGTCCTTCCCATACTACGCCAAGGAAGTTCCTTTCATGGACGATATGCGCTGGGGCTCTCTAGAGTCATTAGTTGAGGCAATAATGGTTCGTTCGTGGATGGGTCGTTCGAGAAGCGGCGCTGGCGCGGCACGATCGAGTAATACGGGGTCAAACTGAGTTTGATTAGGCAGGACTCATGCTCATACTTATCTCGGTACGCTCTCGGGCATCTGATGTAGCAGCCGGGACCCAAAATATGCAAGACCTTGCTCGGATACACCTGGAGGCATACATCGACCGGTACATTGCGAGAACGCAATGTTTTTCGAAGCAAAAGAATCGGCACAAATCTTTTCTATTAGATCACCTTGCCTATGGAAAGACATTGCGTATGAAAGACCCACTCGATAGGCTGTATGCCTTCCTCGACATGTTCATAGAAGAGAATTGCCAGATCGAAGTGCTCCCAAGTTACGGTGACACCACTCTGGAAGTCTTCCATAACTTTGCAGCACAGTACATACGCGTGGCGAAGAGCCTAAACATCCTGGACCACGTTATTCATAACTCACAGTCGTTACAATCCGGCATACCGACGTGGGTTTCAGACTGGGGCTACCTGTAGAGCGGGCCTCGATGACCATTACCAGATACAAAATTGACTTCACGTACGGAGCTCATATAGGAACCAGTCCTGATAGATGAGATCCTCCTGAAAGTTCGTAGCGTCATACTCGAGCCCGTACGATTCGCAGCAAATGTAGTCGACGGGACCACAATCACCATAGAGGCCTTAGCAAACATCTAGGCAACGGTGCAAGCGCGGAGCCTCGCAGCGCCCTACGGTGGCACATACTCGTCACGAACGTTCCTCTCAACTCTCACACGCCCGTCACCAAGGAGATGCCTTCGCGTGGGCGCTGCAAATTGCGAAATATGTCGAGGGTCTAGAGAATCCTTACGATGTGCACAGCGGAGATTCTCACAAACACGGTGGTGCCATTGCGAGTCCCATCCACTCCCTCATCCAAGTCTATGTGTATGGTAAGAAATTCATGCTTTCCCAGCGCGGCTATATTGGTCTGAGTCCGGCGCTCACTCGTGAAGGTGACGTGTGTGCCATCATCTTCGGTTGCACGAGGCCTTGTATATTGCGAAAAACGAGCCAGGAACATTATTTCAACTTTCTCAGACCTTGCTTTGTTTTGGGGAGTCAAAGGTACGAGACAGTGGATGGTCGTACCGATTGTGGTGATCAACTGGGCTCAGAATATGGTAAAGACTGGGTAGATTGGGACGTTGAAGAGTAGTACATATACCTTTGCTAGAGGAAGACAATCTGCAGAGCCGTACCGGTCTCTTCGTACATCACGTACTTCACACCAAGTGCCACCCATCTGTTCAGTCCAGTTTATCTCTCACCTCCACCCAAAGCATCCCTCACATCCCCCTCAAGCCCCTCAATCAATCCCACCGCCTCCCCCCTATACCCCCACAATTTCTCCGCGCGCCTCGCCTCCGTCCGCGAATTACAGGCATACAAATACCTCGCCAACTTCGGAAACCCCGGTATATTAGCCATACCATCAAGCGTCTCCAGCTCAACCCTCACCGGCTCTGCATCCTCAATAATACCCCGTTCGGTCAGGATTTTTCCAACAGCAGCTGCGACCTCGATATGAGAATGTTCCTGTGTCGACGCAAAGTGGTACCCATTCTCACCAAAGTATTGCTCTGTGATTTGCGGATCGTCTGCTGCCGCAGCCTCTACGACATGTAAGTAAAAACGCATGAGGTCATCGATATGGACCCAACTCCTCGCATTCGCGCCATCGTTATAATAAAACACCTTCCCCAGCGCTCTACTCTCTTTAACGAAAAGCGGAATGAGCGCACTCTGCATCTTCACCAATCCCTTGCCGCGGCCGTAGATATCTGGTGGGCAGATGATAGCGATGTGAAGTTTGTCCGAATATCTGCGTACAGCATCGTGCAGGATCTTTTCCGTGTTGCGGTGCAGTGCGTTGTCGGGTAGGCTGCGAACCTCCTCAAGATCCTTGGGGTCGAGATCAGACCAGACTTTTGGGTTGAGGGTCCCGAGGTGGGAGGGAGATGCCCAGTCAGATACGATGCCTGTGCCGGATAGGTGGATGAGATGGCCTGGTGTTGTGCGGCGGAGGAGGCCAGCGATGATCGCTTGAAGGGAGGCTTCGTGATCTGAGTCGCCGCAGTGAACGACTATGTTGGCTTCCTTTGCGGCGCTGGAGATGAGGTCTGTGCTATCGTAGTCGCCGTTGACGATCTTGATGTTTGGGTAGGAGGAAGTGAAATTCGGAGGCACGCGACGGAGGAGCACGGTAATGGACCAGTCTGGGTGCGAGGTTGCGATTGTGTGCAGGACTGAGCCACCGATGTAGCCTGTGCCGCCAGTTCTAGAGTTTGTCAATGGTATGTTATACAATGGAGTTAAAACCGTCGCACAGAAAGACTTTGGAAGGCATCGTGAGGTTCCGTGTCATTCACTTTGGGAGATCTTAAAGGCACGGCGAGCTCGATGGGTTCGGACACTGACAATGTGTTCCAATAGTAGCTGTCATGAACATTAGACGTGCTTCTGAACAACTGACGGGGTCATTTGTGTACTCGTTGTGCTGATTGGTAAGCTGATTGGTAAGCTGATTGGTAAGCTGATGTGCAACGGTCTGCTGCTCTCTTGAATGTCCGGAGACAACTGAAGAGGATGGTGCATTTGACGGGTGTCGACAATGAAAGGAAGCTGGAGCTGTTTGCAGAATTCGATTCCTAATTAATACTCGCGCGCTGTAATGCGGCTTCACCCTCCGATTGAGCAATAGTAGAGAAAGAAAGCAAGCAGAAATGGAGAGGGAGTATCCAATGCCAATCAAAATGCCTAACAAATAATACAGAAGTAGTCTCATCTCAAAATCAAACCCTTAACCCCAAAAGTTGGAAAGAACTGCAGAAACAGAAATAAATCTGATCTGATCGATATATATTCATGATGCTTTTCTTCTCTTCGATAACCAAATTGCAGCAAAATGCCGGTAAATAGAATTGGGGCAGCGGGCCCAATGTAGCTATAAGTTGAGCTGTAGTATACTGATTCTCTACCCTCGTAGCATCATTCTTCGTATGCGTCGTACGTCGTAAAGTCAATCCTGTGCTGTGGGTGCCGTCTGTGCTGGCCGTAAACGTCATCGTCTTTCATAGTGGGTTGTTCGCAGATCGTGTCGATTCAATGAACGGTAGGTGCGTTACGTTGTCGTGGCGTGGATCGTGTTGCAATGCGTGTGTATAGGATGCTCACTGGCCGACGAGGATCTCAACATTCGATTGCGAGGAGAGCTCGTCGCTGCCGCGGCCTTGGTGGCCATTCTGGCGCGGGCGACTAAAACCCTGGCCTCGTTCTGGGAGCGGGCCACGGGGTTGCCTCGATGGGCGGTCGTCGTAGTTGGAGCTGAAGGCGCGGTGGCCGCCAATAGGACCGGGATTCTCCCATGATGTCATCTGGCGCAATGAACGGGGGCTGCTGCCGCTCTGATTGAAGGTTTGTCCAAGTGTCATGCGCTCAAGTTGTCTCTCAAGTAGTCCGTCGTCACGCTGGGACATGGAGCCTGCTGTTGGTGTGCCGTTGGGGTTCGTGTTGCTGCCGCTGAATCCAAGGCCTTCCAGAGAGATACCACCAGGACGTCCGACCGGGTGACTCGCTGTTGAGGGTGCAGGCGAAGGAGTGTAAGAGCGGAGATCCGCATACGACTTGGCACCTCGAAGGTTGGGCACTGCGTTCAGGCCGCCTGGAGAATCCGGGAAACCGAGCAGACCCGAAGCCTGCCTGCCGAAAGCATTGTAGAATCCTTCAGATGCACGAACATCACTGAAGTCTGTGGTCGCAGCGCGATTCAGGCCGCGACGTCCTGGCTGCTCGGTGGGGTGGCTGGTGGGCATCTGGGGCATAGGCGGGCTTAGGCCTTGGTTGTGTACTTTGAAGATGTGAACCTGGCGGGTGTCGCCGGAGCCCTTCGACACGTGGGCCAAGTCAAGCTGATGGGCTAGGGTGTGGATGATGCGGCGTTGAGGGGGTGCCAAGGATGAAGGGAAGGTCATGCTGTCGCGCTCAGGTGACTCCTTGAACAGGAGCAGCTGTGAGTAGAACTGCAGGATTTGTGGATCGTTTAGGTCGACGTCTACAGGGCCGTTAGCGACGCGTTCGGACGCGCCGGTGTGTGACATACCAATCTTCTGCTGGCGCATAGCAGAGACAGGCGATGGAGACGCAGCAGGAATATGGGAGTGTGATGCGAGCGAGCCGAAGGAGGGCTGCGAGTGCAGTTGTCCTCCCAGCGGTCGGTGCTGCTCCTCGAGCTGGCCTCGGCGCTCACGCTTCTCACGCTCGATACGCTCCCGTTCAGCAAGAGGGAGCATCTTCTTGTACTCGACGCGCAGCTTCCTGCCGTTCAGTTCGAAGTGATTCATCGACTCGATGACGGCAGCGGTCTCCTCGGCGGTGGTGAAGTTTGCAAAAGCCAGACCCCTGAAGACGCCATTGTCAAAGTGGTAGTTGAAGGCGTAGGGCAGGGGCAGACGCAGGTCTGTCATCAGCTGCACCAGCTGCTCCTTCTTGACGGCGAAGGGGATGTTCTTGATGACGATGGCGGTGGGGATGAGCTCCTCGTCGACGTCGTGGCCGTAGCTGGTGTTGAGCATGGCGCTCGAAGCTCCGTTACCCAGGCCGGGGAGGGTAAAGCTAGGCAAGCCCTGGGGCTGCGGCGGCGGTGGCTCCATCCAGCCCTGTGGTGTGTTAGTGATACAACCTAGACAAGTCTGTGGGAGCAACGTACGGCCGGCAGCGCACTCCGTCCGCCTCCGCGCGTCTGCGACTTCATGCGTTGGCCAGCAGCTCCGCCAATCGACCCCAGGCCGTTTTGGGAGAAGGCATTCGTGTTCCAGCCCTGCTGGGCGCCCATGTCGTAGCCGTAGCCCGCATGGACGGTCTGGTTGAGGCGCTCGTTGTAGTTGCGAGGCTGGTCGTAGCCCCGCTGGTGGTCGTCCTGCTGGGGGTACAGGCTGCTCTGGTTGAGCTGCTGCTGGTAGGCATCGAACTGGCGCGAGGGCATCCTGTTCAGCGTGCCTGGCTGGTTGCGGTGCGAGCCGGGCGACCGCGACGACTGCTGGTCGTAGGTGGAATACATGGCGGGTGGTGTCGTGGGCACGGCGATGTCTGCAGCGATGAAAATAATTAGGGCTCAAGGGACCATCCAACGCCAAGAAGCGCGAGTCGTAGCGGGCAGGGTCCGAGATTGAGGTGCGAGTGGGCGAGGGGTCTGTCAGGGCCTCTGGCAGGTTCAGGGCCGTGTAGAGTATTGTGGGAATAGGGGAAGACGCCTCACGGGGCGCTGGTGGGCGTGTCGACGGTTGGCGTGGTGTGCGTTTGGGCTACGGAGACTGGGTTGCGGAGCACAGCTCGTCTTCTCCTGGCGATGTCTGGTAATGAGCCGCCTTTAGGGTGGGTCACGGGCGGCGGGCTAAGCGGACGTCAGAGAGAGCAAAGGTTGGTCGCCAAATCGCCAAACACATCAAGTGAACGGCGCAAGGGGCTGGTTGGGGGTCAGACGGAAAAAGAGGGAGGCATTCATGTGGTTTGCGAAATCTGTTCTCGAGCCACACTAACGGCGGGGAGACGGCTGCAGGAAAAGCGTCGACACCACGGCCACAGGCGCACACTGTATGAGCGAAGGTTTCAATCTACCGGCCGGGGACAGCGGCAGCGCGAGGGTCAGAGACATGCAGTTGCGTGCACTATTGGCTCTCACGACATGACTCCAATCAAACGCCTGCACTGCAGTGCAGCTGGACGGTTTTCGTGCAATCATCATGTGTCTTGACTCTTGGGCGATACAGCCCTGTTCTGCCTGCACAACGGTCCCCTGTTATCTATTGAGTGCCTCCAGCCTGCAACTTTGACCAGGTTCGCGCTTCAAATTGCACACTGCGCGCGCACAGCATGGCTCACAGCATGTTTCGACTCTATGCCAGCGCCGGCCCGAATCGTTCTCTTGGCTTCTGGAAGTTAACGGGCCGCGATGGCTCGCGCCGTCACCTGTAGCTCGCTCATGAACGTGGACAGTACCCTGTCTTCGTTGATACTGCTTTTGTTGGTGGCCTCAAAGCTGGATTGCACAACAATTTTTACCTCGATACGTCTTAATGATGGCTACAATTTTGCTTTGGCTTAGGATTCACTGTCAGTTATATCAAGTACTGTAAGGATGGGTTGCAAACCTTGAGCCGGGCACGAGGTCCATTGCACGGCCTCCAGCACCATGGTGGTGGCATCAGCTGCCCTTGCCACTGAGCAGTGTTCAAGTCACGTTTGGATTCTTGGTGCAGCCCAAAAGAAAGCAAGATTGACCATTACGCGGCTGACATTCTCTCGTCCGTGAGGCGATGACTGCTCGCTGCAGATCCATGGCTCATCGTGTTGAGGTCACTATCGATCCACCTGCACAAGTACACGAAAGGAGTCACATCGAGCCGAGATCCTGGTTGCACAGCATGCTGCACTGCATTTCATTCGATGAGCTAGCGTTCAGAGACTGCCATTGCAGCCTCCCCGAGCGATCGCGATGGTCATCCGCTTTTCTATTCTTTCCGACTGGCTGTATGCATGGGAAATGCACTGGTAAGATCGCTTAGCCGCATTGCATACAGGTCACGTTATCTGTTGCGAGCAGCACTGCATCGTTGCAGCTGTCAGTGTAGCCGGGCGCTTCCGCTGTCGTGGGAGCTTGCATCGGCGTTGCACAAAACGGTATATTTGCGACAATCCAAGGCCGTTTATCCTTGTGGCGTAGTTTTGTTATTTTGATCGTCGAGACAAGTGTCGTGGCGTATGTAAGCATGGAGGTATTCAGGTATCCAGGCGTCGTGACTGCAGTGCTTCAATCATCAAAATCTAGGAGTCGTGACCACTCAGTTTCGCCAACTTTGCGGAACTCAGCACCAGCTGCGAACTGCCCGGCTGCTTCCCAAGCCTGCATAGTGGCCCGGTCGTACGGCCCATTGATGTCTCCTTCAAGGGCATTGAGCCAGTGGAACTCCCACTGCACTTCTTCTGGGTGTGGGTTCTTCCAGTCCTCACCGGTGTCGCGCTTGTACAGCCGCATGATCATCTCGCGCTCAAGCTCGTAGATATCCTCCATGCCACGGTCTTCGAGACGGCTTGCACATTCGGTGATGGTGTCTATCGCTTCCTTAGCCTTAGCAGCTGCGGCTTCCTGAGCCGGATCTTCGTCAACCTCCATGGCCTGGCCCTTCTTTTTCTTGCTGTAACTAGGCTTCTGTTTCTTGGGCGCTGCCTTGCCGTAGCGTACCAGTGCCTCCATGGGTGTTTCGCCAACGTCTAGTCGCGCAATGAGGTTCGACAGGACATCGCTGGTGATGATCGAGTCCTCAGCTCGTTCGCGTGCTTTCTGCTCGGCGTCCCGCATGTCCTGCGCTTCCTTGGCCCGCCTCATATCCTTCTTTGATATACCCTCCAGCCACGAATCTTGGGCAGCTTCTGGATCGTAGGCTTTGCGCACAAAATTGCCAGCCTCGTCAAAACGACCGTCCTCTTGCTCGGCGCGCATGTTGAAGGCATCAAGCTTGGGAGCATGCTTCTTCTTGCCGCCTGCGCCTATCTCCTCGTCTATGTCTGAGTCCAGACGGTCGCGCTCCTCGTCGTCACCGCTCTCGCTACTACTCTCCACATCTGCCGTATCTTTATTTTTGCCTGTGAAGTCTACAGCAACATGACCACCAGCCTTACTGTCAGCTTCCTGGCCTTCGATCTCATCGTTGTCCAAGAACCTTAGCTGCTTCTTCTTTGTCTGATCCCTCCGCGTGTCCTCATCTTCCTCGTTATTCTTGTCGTCTTCTGCAAACATGTCGTCGTCATCCTCTTCTGGCGGTGCTACTTTCTTGCTCTTTGCTTCTGCGCGGGCATCGAAGTTTTCGGTAGAGCTGTCTGAATCGTAGCCGTCGATGTTGACCGCATTGCGCTTGATGCCTGCACCCTTGCCAATCACGTCTGCTTCGAGCGCCGGGTCCTCGTCATCTTCCGCATCTTGCACAAGCGTGGAGGGGTTTCGTGGATCAAATCGAGGCTTCTTCGCTGACGGTTCGCCAGCATCTAGGTGATGTGTGCGCGTGAAGTGGTCGCCGTCGCGCTTTGGCCGCGCAGGATTGAATTTGCCGCTAGAGCTGGCCATAGTGGGAGACTGGAAATATTCTTCGAGATTGGTGTTCGTGAATAGTTGAAATGCCCGTGACGTCTGAAGCTTGAGCATGGGCTTTCACGCGCCTGCGCGATTGGTTTGAACAGGCAGCCGTACCATCTTCACCTGTAGTTCGTCATTGCCTGTCTATCACTTTCGACAATCTGCTGTCAGACTCCTTCGTACCCTGCACCCTCTTTCGACTGCGGTGAAAGCCACAACCCCTCTACTAGCACTGTGATTTCGTGATAGTGGCACACCCTCCACCATCTCCACCATGGCAAGCATTACCCCACCACTTTAAGCTACCTCCACTAACAGACGCAGTTCAACCCCAACTTCTACGGCGAAGACGACCCTATGGCTGCGTACCAAGCCATGCGTCGTGGCGGTCCTACTCGACGCTTTGACGAATACTTCCGCTGCTACCCTGTAGCCATGCTGCCTGGGCCGGACCGTGAAGATGCGAACCACGGCGGCAAAGTGTTCCTACCACCCAGCGCCCTCGACAAGCTTACACGGCTACACATCACATACCCTATGCTCTTCGAGCTCATAAACGGCGCACAAGATGGTAAGAAGACTCATGCTGGTGTGCTGGAGTTCATTGCGGAGGAGGGCAAGATCTACTTGCCGTACTGGGTACGTTGTCAACATAGCAACGGCCCAATGGTGTGCTGACTGTCTATCACAGATAATGCAGACGCTTTTGCTCGAACCGGGCGACCTCCTACAAGTCAAGTCGACCGATATCCCGCTCGGAACTTTCATCAAGCTGCAGCCCCAAGATTCGTCGTTCCTCGAGATCTCAGACCCCAAGGCCGTCCTCGAAAACGCCTTCCGGAATTTCGCATGTCTCACTAAAGGCGACATCTTCACCTTCTCGTACAATGATAACGTGTACAGTGTTGCCGTTCTTGAGGCCAAGCCAGAGCACCCAAGCCAGGCAGTGTGCACCATTGAAACGGACTTGTCTGTCGACTTCGCGCCACCGGTAGGCTACAAGGAGCCAGAGAGGACAAGTGGGACTAGCACGCCACGGAACGTTATGGCTGGCAAGGGGGGAACACTGCACTCTCAGGGCACCATGGCTCAGGCAATCAACTACGCCGCAATTGCACCCTCAGCAACGAGTGCGGCTGCTGGCTCAAAGGCTGTATCCTCCAACTTCCTCACAGGTGGCCACAAGTTGTCGAAGAAGGGCAGTAAGGCGCCCACTCCACAAGCTTCCACCCCGATTGCTGGGCAGTCCACAAATCCACCAAAAACAGTCCGACGCACAAACGGCCCACAGCCACTGAGACTACCACCGGGCAAGCTCTTCTTCGGCTACGAGATCAAGCCAGTCAAGAGCAAGGAGGGCGCTGATGAGGGCGAGCAGAAACAGTCGAAGCACTTCGATGGCGCAGGAAATACGCTGCGTAAGAAGAAGGGCGACAAATAGGCGGTTGTGCAAACGGGCGGATAACATCACGATGCATTGCAAGGCGCTAGTGGGAGCCGACTGAAAAGAGACGGCATATGGCGTTTATGGGATACCTTACGAGCTGCTTCAATTCACACTTCACAACTGCACTAATGTTCTTATACCATGTGGTTTGTTTAGCTGACACGGAACGCAGTATCATCTCCAAGTCTGTAGGTCCTCCAAAGGCCAGCAAGACATTGCGACGTCCGTTGTACGCGAACCGGATGACGACACCCAATGCCGTGTCAACCATTCAACGCTAAACTCCAGGTCTGGAGGTACTCAGGCCAAGGAATCGTAAGAACATCAACCAAAGCGTCGATACAGGCTAAGCCGTGTCTAAGTCTCAGACTTCCTCAGCCTCCTCCTTGACACCATCGAGCTCTTCCTGGTCATCCTCAGCCTCTTCCTTGACACCATCGAGCCGCTCTTCGTCATCCTCGGTACCACTGTCTTTCTTCTCAGGAGTCTGGAACCTGGTCTCCGTCTTCTTGCGGGGCGCACGTGGCTTCTTAGTAGGTGTCTCAGGCTCACCACCCTCGCCGTCCTCATCAGCAGCGCGCTTGGAGGGAGTGACCTTGCCCTTCTTCGCAGACGTACCATTGCCGTTCGGCAGCTCCCAGCCAAGCTCCTCGTAGACCTTCTTCTGCTTGGAACGAAGGAGGCCAATGCGGTTGCGGATGGCGCCGCCGGTTGCTCCTGGAGGAAGTCAGTGAAATGCGCAATGTGATGGGAAAGGCAGAGACGTACCGGGGAATGCCTTGGCGACTTCTTCGAACTCGGAGGTCTGAATGTGGCGGCCGAGGATGATGAGGAACAGCTTGTTCTCGTTGGCGCCCTCCCAGGTGAACTTCTACATGGACGTCAGTCGTGTGTTTCGTTGTGCAGGGGTAGGAAGAGTACTTACGCCCTCACCAGCTTCGCTGGTAGCACCGGTGGCTGCTTTCTTGGGAGGCATCTTGGACGTTGATTGGCGATGCGGTGTTGGAAAGATCCTAAGTCTTGATGCTGTAGCGCGGTGCTGGCAGATGTAGAGAACTGGGCGTGAGCTTTGAGTGTGAAAGACGAAAGAGGAAAAGCAGATGGGCGGGCAAGTTGGGCTTATCCGCTCGGCTTTGAGCTCTGGCGATGAATGGGACGGTGAAAGTTCGCTTGCTCTTGTTCTGCAAGGCAACACAGCGGGCGGAGGAGCAACGCGCCTTCACCTCAACTCTCCTCACCATCACCATGGATACGGTGCCGGTCCCGCAGCATCTGGTCGCATGACCTGATAAGCTCTGTCACAAGTTCTGTTCCTCGCCTTCAAGATCAACTTGTACTTTGCACCTCTTGGTCACTACAACGCGACTTGCACAAACACCGCAAGCGTCTCTTTACCCGCACTATCATCTTCCAATACCATGCCTCCCAAGAAAAAGACCGAGCAGGGCGCTGAAGCCACAGCCATCAACGTCGAGACTGTATGTCATGACGCTCACGTACTCATTCTTCTTCTACAATCTACTAACGCCAGGCAGAAGTTCAGTTGGACCCCGGAAAATGACCGTACCGTACGTGCTGGGCCTCCTCTCAAGCTTTGAACCATGCTGACAGCTTGATAAGCTTCTCCTTCTCTCCCTTGGCCGCAACATCGGTACCGCAGACTACGAGAAGTTCGTCACTGCTTTGCCTGGTACGTTCCCTCCACAACACCCGCGAATGCTACCATTCCAAAGCTTCCAGCACGTCACTAAACCGTCTCCCCTTACTCTTTTCTCCTTTCGTAGTTGGACAGCGCTAACATCTTGTCACAGCTGGCGCAAACTTCCAAGGTGTCCGCCAACGCATCTGCAAGCTGCGTGCCGAACAGAAGAAGAAGCACGAGGACATGGGCTGGGAGTTGACGAGGGAGGCTACTGCAAAGACCAAGGCTCCTGCGACGCCGAAGAAGAGGAAGAGTAGCGAGGAGGACGGAGACGGGGAGACGCCTGTAAAGGCTAAGAAGGCTAGGGCCAGGAAAGGCGCCAAGTCTGAGGAGACGGTCCAGAATGATGATGAGGATAATGGTGGCAAGGGTGAGGGTGTGAAGGAGGAAAATGTTGATCAGGCAGTTTGAGGTAGGACGCGTGCTCGACTGCCATCGACCCGGAGCCTGGGCTTGACGTTATGCGGAAAGGTGTGTGGCTTCCATGCCTCTCAGCATTGTTTGTTGGGCAGCGCGGTATGTGCGTGGGACACTACGGATGCAATCAAGGCTTTTGGATGGCCACCAAAACGATAATCTGGGACACTGCAAAATCACCCGTCTTTCGTGACTGGTGGATCATGCCCAGCTCGATTGCAATCATGCAAACGCCATGGGTTGGAGCAGATGAGATTGCCAGAGCAACACACCGAGATGGTCCGCGTTGCACTGCGGTCTCTGGGAAGGGGGGCAGCCTGACGGTAGTCAGACATGTAGCATCACGGAGGTCACCCCCTTTCTCACCCTCACCTCGAATCCGCTCACCATCACCATGGTTGTGACGCTGATCTCGCTCACCTTGTCGTTCCTGCCGTCGAGCTTCCCTTCTTCAACACAACACTGTTGCTCGCAGATGTTGGGTTGCGAGATTACCCGTGCCACACGATGAGCTCATGGCAGACTCGTCATAGGCCGAGGATCCTATGAGCTCTACGCTTGCAACTTCTCTATTCCATTCATGGCTTCAAAATGGTATCGTCCCTCCCATATCCTACTCCCTCTCCCCTAAAAACAAATCCAACACCCTAACCATCCTCTCCTTCCTAACCGCCCTATCCTTCTCTTTTTCCCGTTTCTCCTCGGCCCTGAATATCGCGTCTGCAAACACCACGCAGTAGTTCCTGACGATCAGCTGCCTCACCGCCTCCCCTGCAACCTTGCTCAACGTCCTCCTTCTAACCTTGGCCTGCGGGCTACTCGGCATCTCCACGCTCTTCCTCGGGGCATCAGGCGCTGGCGCATTCGCATTCGTGATCCGGGTGACGATGCATTGTAGGAATGAGAGCAGTAGAAGAAACGTGGCGTTGTGGGGCGGTTGCGCGGCCATGATTTCCAAGACAGCCATCTTCTGGTCGTCGCGGTCGAGAGGCTGTTTAGAGCGTTCCTGCTTGGCGATGCTTGCCTCGAGTTGTTTCCACAGATCCCTTGTGACGACGCCGTCTTCGAGGCTGGAAAGGAAGGTCAATAGGACTGTGGACAGGAGCTCGACTCTTTCCAGCGCAGGGGTGGCAGGGTCGAAGGCTGGCGCGAAGGGGGCGTCGGTATCCAGCGCGTCGTAGAGGGCTGCGAGCTCGTCTTCATGCTCGTCTTCCCACGCGCCGGTTCCGTCCTTATGTACGTTGACGAACGGCCACCCCGCATTGTCCATCCACGGCGCCCGCGCGTCCTCGGTCGCTTTGGTCATGTCCCACTCTGCGAGCGCGCGCTCGGTCAAGTCTTCTATCGCCTCCGTCAGCCTGAATATTTCTCGAGGCACTGACCATTTTACCGTTTCGCTCGCGCTCGGGCTCTGGTGCTGCAGTTTCCTAATGCCGCCTTCAGGAATCTTGATCAGCTTGTCGACTGTGCGTGCTAGTGCTGAGGGCTGCCAGTGTCCGTGAAGGGGGAGGAAGTGGTCGCGGCCGTTCTCGACACGCAGGACGAGGACTTCGTCGAGAGACTGGGACTCGTTGTTCAGGTTACGCACGGAGCTGACGTCTTTGAGTTTGAGCTTCAATTCTGCGTTGATGACTTCGGCAGGTGCGAGCGTATAGCGCTGCTGAATGTCATCTGGGCCGGATTTGGAGCGCGCGTCTGGTTCCTTATCGAAGGTGACACTTAGCCAGGATGGAAAAGGGCCGGAGGCCTGATCTTCCTCGATAGGGCGATCTGCGAAGCCGAAGGTCGCGGGTACGCGGCCGGTGTTTGCAATGGTGATGTTTCTTCGTTTTGACTTGGCGAATTTGACATCACCAAAGTCTACGCCGTCGAAGCTGCTGTCTGTTGCGTTCTTGTCGTCTGATGGCGACGACGATCCGGTTGCGCGCTCAACGACAACAGCTATGGAAGGCCGTCCTTCATTTTCCTGGCGGTCTAGTTCGCGAGCTATTTCGTTGTGTATAGCAGCCTTGAGGTCTGGGACGACAGCGTCAAACTGTAGCGAGAACACCGCATCTAGAGGCTTGTGGTCAGATGACAACACCCGCATGTGGTTCGTGTAGTACTCGAGCAGAAGCTCGTCTGAGAACCCATCCTTTGTCGTGATCTGCTCGGGCTCTGGATCTGCGTTGTTGTCCTCGTACTCATCATAATCGCCGTTGTCGCCGTCAGTGTCAGGGTCGTAGTCGAAGAGGACATCGTTAGTCCCAGACGTGTCCATGCCAAGCTTCTTCATCTCCTCATCTCGCTTGCGGGTGTCTGCATCCTCCTTGGCCTTCTGATCGTACCGCTGCTTCCCCGCCCGCGTGCGGTAGAGAATCCGGTCACACCAGCTTGGGCAACGGGCCTTTTCGCTGCTATCGAAAACGCCTACTTTGCCCACGTCGTACTTGTATGTTGGCAGAAACCTGATTGGGCCTTCCTCCCATCCGTCGTGGAAGGCTTTGCCTGACTTCATCTGCTGGTGCAGCTCATCGTGGGGTAAGAGGCATGAGATGGTCGTCTGGAGGGACGCTGGGTCTAGTTCTGGCGGCAATGGGACAGCGTCTTCGACATCATTTGAAGACTTCCCGGAAGCGTAGCCTGAGGTCCCAGAAGTAGAAGGGCGTTCGTCGTCCTTGTCCATGTCTTTTGTGTGGACCGTGAGTAGGCGGCGCACATCATCTCCTGGCATACCCTCGATTCGGAAGTTCAGATCGCCAAACCAGAAAGCGAACTCTTCGTCTCCAAGGCCCTCGCCCTGGCTCTGAGATGAGCCTAGCGAATCCACGATCGGAGCGAAGCGTGTTCTCTGGGTGATCTGCGCAACGTCCCAGATTCTGCGTTCCAGGGCTGCCTTATCTGCTCCAGCGCCGAGGTGCGAGTTGATGAAGACGAGACGTGTAGTTTCGCCCAGAACAATTCGTGCTGTTACGGCACCCTTGTTCGCCATGTAGCCCATGAGCCCAGTACCGACGCTCGTCGTGCTGATGTTCTTGACTTGCGGGAAGAGGGCTGGCGAGGCATAAACGACTAGCCACAATCCAAGCAGCTGTTGCTCTGCCACTAGCTGATACCCCTCCGGTAGGGCTGCCTCCAAGGACGCTTTCCACTTGTTGGCCATAGTGGGGTCGGTGTACGGCTTCAGCGCTTCAGCGGCAGAAGTGATGTCCACTATCTCCTGCAGACCCAGTACGTAAAGATCGACCTCCCCATCACCAGGCACCGAGCCCAAGTCACCGTGCGGTACTGTGGGCGCATGCTTGTCGAACCGTGCTTCCTGGTCTGCCACCGGTTCCTTGTGCTTCTCGTCTCTGCGACTTGGCTCGGACACACCAAGCCCAGCCAGGGCCTTGTCCACGCCCTTGCCCTTCACGAACCATGCGCCAACATCCTGTTCTGTGCCTTTATTGGAAGCAACATTCCAGGACCCGACCTTGATGCGGATACTGCGGGAACGAGTGTACTCGGCCCTACGGTCGTACAAGGTCTGCTGGAGAGAGACCTGCTGGGTGGTGAGCGAGGCTTGGCTGGGAGAGCGCAGATCGGGGAATGCGCCTGGGATGAGAGCCTCAAGACGGTCGGTGGTGTTGATGGACGAGCGCGCAGTATGGGTAGAGCGCACTGAACCGGTCCTCGACGCCATGGTGGGGCGGTCGCAGCAAGAGAGTCGGACAGGATCTGCGCAAGGGAGAGTGGTCAGCCCATGGCGGTGGTGGTTGTGGGCATTCTGCTATCTTCTAAGCGGCGCACTCAGCCACTCCCCACCGAGGGATGACGGAGCATTCGTGAAGTAAACGCAGGGGTCAATGACGCTCTGCGTGGCTGCCGTTGGCTGTGCACGCCTGCCGATCGGCGTGGCCCATGCTCCTTCCCGCTCCTGAGTCCTGACAGCGTCCAGAACGCGGCCTAACAGCGAACTCGTCGTCGCCAGTCTTCGCTCTCTCCCACCACTATCGATATGGCGCCTCACAAGTCCAAAGCCCGCGCGCACCACCCGCAGCCGCCGCCCCAGCCCTCCGACTACGAGACGGACGCGCCGCCGCCCGCCGTCGACGTGCCCCTCCCCCCTCCGCGGTCAAACGAAGAGCTCAACTTCTCCGTCCTCCGCCGCATCTATCCTGAGCTGGCCGCTATAGTGCACGTTACCCCGTATGCCGCTCTCTACACGTTCAGCCTCGAGACCCAGCAGTGGGAGAAGCTCGGTGTTGAGGGCACCTTGTTCCTCTGCAAGCTCACGCCCTCACCCATTGGTGCCGACCGCTACAGCGTTGCCATACTCAACCGCCGGGGACTGGACAACTTCTACCTCGAGCTCACCAGTGAAGGGGAGATGGAGTTCACAGATCCCTATGTCATCCTCCAGGGCGATCAGGTGTATGGCATCTGGGTGTTTGCAGACCCTCCGCCCGCTTCCACCGCCGACTGCCGTACCGACACTGCCACCAAGATCATGCAGGCTGCAGAGAAGGCACGACTAAGCCGAGAGGCGGGAGAACAGGAGGCCAGGAGCGGTGTGCACCAGGCATCGGAACAGGTAGAGACAGCCACCTCTGCCCCCATGGGACGCCAGCTCTCTCTCCGCGAGCTCTTTGGCCAGCAGCGACAGCAGGATGCTGGTTTCAGTGTACACGACCATCACAGCCAACAGATTCAACCCCACCTGCACCAACAAGCATACACACCCACACCCAACCCCGCCACGTCGCCCCAGGACGTGCTCGGCCAGTTGTTCTTCAACGCAAAGCAGAATTACAATGGCCTGGGCTGATGGTCAAGCAGGACGCGTTAACACTCTCACTCAAACTCGCGAAATGGGAACGGATCAGAACGCAACCTTAGAGAGCAGCCCGTTTAGATGAGCCACCAGCGCGCGCGGTTACACCGCCAAAACCAGTCGTCGTGTGCATCCCTGACCCGTTGCTTTTATTCAAAACAAAGCGCCCGTTTACGGCGAACAGCAAACCCTTACTGCACAAGAGTGGCACCGACCCGAAGAGCCTGCCACAGCGGCCTCAACCTTTGTCTGGGCATGCTCCTGTCGACGAACACAGCGCACTGCAGGAAGCCGAGCTGGCACGGGAAGGGAGCTGCCCATTACTCACACCCCTTGCTGTTACAAGTTTCCCGTCGCTTCTCATCGGCCCGCCCGTTCAATCCCTCGATGGCACAGGACTGAGCTATCGCGCAAGGCCGAAGTCACGACTCTGTTCTCTGAGTGAAGAGCTGGATGCGGCGTGCTGTGCTTCACCAGTCAAGCTTGACGGCTCCTGCTGGCGCCTTCTGCACAAGTTGTGCATATTGATATTCGGACAGGCGAGGCAGCTAGAGGATGGGAATCATGGCCTTCTGTAGCTTCGATACACGTCGAATGCATCCTTGCTACCACCCAGCCCAAACTTCCTCCTGCAAGATAGCCCTTGGGCGTCACTAAACGTCCAGCAGATCTGCGACCCTCTGGCTGAAAGGTGTCCGACTGCAGTCAGGCACAAGGCGGCCGCCAACGGCATTCCCGCAGATCCCTGCAAGCCCACCTACCCCACCACGTCGCGGGGGTACCTTCCACCCAAAAAACTAAAATCTCAACACCGCAATCGGAGCACCTTCAGTAATTGGCACACAACACACGCAATGGCTGACCAACTTCGAGTCCTTCTTGTCGGCAACGGCGGCCGCGAACACGCAATCGCCTGGAAGCTCCTCCAGTCCCCACGGATCGAGCACATCTACGTCTGCCCTGGCAACGGCGGTACCGCAACCATTTCCGCCAAAGTCACAAACGTCACAACAGTACAGGACACCGACTTCCCCGCCCTCGTCGCTTTCGCCAAGGAGAAGAATGTCAACTTCCTCATCCCTGGCCCCGAGGCGCCCCTCGTCGCCGGCATCGTCGACCACTTCGCCCAACATGCGCCGCACATCAAGGCCTTCGGGCCCAGCCAGGCCGCCGCAACAATGGAAGGCAGCAAGACGTTCAGCAAGGACTTCATGAAGAGGCACCGCATCCCGACCGCCGCGTACGAGAACTTCTCCTCCTTCGACGCCGCGACACAGTACCTCGACTCCATCTCGCACAACGTCGTGATCAAAGCGTCTGGTCTCGCGGCAGGCAAGGGCGTCATCATCCCGCAAACCAAGCAAGAAGCGCACGACGCGCTCAAGGATATCATGCTCAGCAAAGAATTCGGCTCTGCGGGCGACGAAGTCGTCATCGAAGAATTCCTCACCGGCGACGAGCTCTCCATCCTGACCTTCTCGGACGGACACACGATCAAGAGTCTGCCGCCGGCACAGGACCACAAGCGCATCTTCGACAACGACCAAGGACCCAACACAGGCGGAATGGGCACGTACGCGCCGACGCGCATCGCGCCCCCAGAGCTGCTGGAGAAGATCGACGACGAGGTGCTGCAGCCTACTATTGATGGGATGAGGACCGAGGGGTTTACGTTCAAGGGCGTGCTGTTCACGGGCCTGATGATGACGCCCAATGGCGCGAAGGTGCTGGAGTACAACGTCCGCTTTGGCGACCCGGAGACGCAGAGCCTGCTGTGCTTGATGGAGGGCGATCTCGCAGAGGTGATGGTCGCGTGCGCAGAGGGTCGTCTCTCGGAGGTCGATGTCAAGGTCGGCTCGAGATCGGCGGCGACGGTTGTTGTGGCTGCCGGTGGGTATCCCGGCTCGTATGCCAAGGGCACGCCGATGCAGCTTGATGCTGTTCCGGAAGACACTGTCCTCTTCCACGCTGGCACATCGATGGCGGACGGCCAGCTGCGCACTGCTGGCGGTCGCGTCATTGCATCTACCGCCACAGCGCCCACACTCGAGGAAGCCGTCGCGAAGGCGTACAAGGGCGTGGAGTGCATACACTTTGAGGGCATGCAGTACCGGAAGGACATCGCCGGGCGGGCGTTGAAGAAGTAGAAGGAGCCGCTCAGCATTGGAGGCATTTTCACCACCAGAGAAGGGAGTTATACCAGATAGACAGGTTGGAGAGAGAGAGAGAGAATGGACAACGCTTTATGCATTTACTTTTGATTATCATGACTTCGTAAACTTCAAGACACATCTGGTCTACCAATGCGCCTGTTCCTGGTTCCGTTTTGACGCCTGCGCTATGCCTTACAACCCACCGATCCCTATGCCCCGATCCGACTATCCACTGGTTCACCTCTTCATCCTCTTGGGACTCCTTCGCCTCGTCTCGTCTTCCACCTCTTCTACCGTAGCAGCCGGCGATGTGCCCGACGAACTCACGCTCTCAACCCTTCCGTCGTTGTTATCTGCAACATGAAGAGTGCCGTCATTTTGCGCATCGAAGTTGAACGCATCAGCTCCAACACCGAACCCGCCCCCGTTCATACCCGCATTCGTGTCCGGCAAATCGTAGTTGAAGTCTGGCAGAACGTTGTTGGGGTGGTCATTCTCATTCGTTGTACTGTTTGGGAAGTAGTCATGGTCTTGCACGAACGAATCGAGGTCCAAGTCGTACTGCGCCGGATCACCAAGCTGATTACCGAAGTAGTTCGTGTTACCATCCGTCAACCCTGGGATCTGCCCACTCGGACTAAGAGGCTGCAGTCGCTCCTGGAGGCTCTGGACTCTGCTGTTCTGCTGGTCGCTCATTTTCTGCAGGAGTTCGAGCTGTTGCTGTGTTTCCTGGTATCTGCTCAGGTCATTGAGCAAGTTGCTGATTTCGGGCGGATCAGGGTTTGTGAGCGCATTGTTGGTGTGTGACGCAGCTGCGTTGTCGGCCATGAGGCTCAAGACGTCGTTACGCTGTTGCGGTGTAAGAGGCACAGCCCCGTCGGCCGTTTGGTAGTTCGACAGCGCGGCGGGAAAATCGAATTGAGGTGCTTGGCTGGTGGGGTGACCGGCATTAGTGTTGGCGTTTTGGATGGCAGAGAGGATTTCTTCGGCTTCAGGCAGGGGTTCCACATTCTGTGGCGACTGTGATTCGACTTTGAGGGGAGGGACGGAGGATGAGCCGTCTCGACCTTGTGCAGCTGGCATGCCGGATGGCGTCCTTGTTTGTGAGTGAGGGCGGAAGATGCCTTGCTGACTGCTTTGTCTTGTGATCGGGCTAGGTATGGGTCTTGTTGTCGGGCTCATGGTGGTTGCGCGGCCGCCAGGTGGCGATAGGTAGTCCTTCTCGGGCCCTGGAGCGGGCAAGAGCGCAAGCGGCTGCTTCTTACGCTGGAACGATGGTGACCTGTTCACCTCTGGCGCTTGGTAATCACCGACATCGACTACGTTCCCATGAGTCTGCTGCCGCGCTCCAGGGAACATATCTGCGAGGTTGATGCCGCCCGCATTGCCCTCCAAACCACGCTTGTAGAACGTAGCAAGAAAGGTGAGGATGGCGTTGATCGAATTTTCGTGACGGTCGTGTAGCGCTTGGAAGGATGTTGCTCGTGAGTACAGTTCATCATTCTGACGCTTAATCTGGCCCAAAACATTTGAGATGAGCTTCTGCTGTTGTTGTAGCTCCCGGACTTCGACTCGCAAACTGTTGTACTCCGATCGTGGGATCATAGTCATATCGTCACTCCGCCTGACTGCGGTCAAGTCCTCGATGTAGCCACCGCCACCGGTGTCTTGCACATACTTGCGCTCGTCATCGCTGTCACCCTTGGCCTCGTCGTCTCGTTTCCGCTTAGGGCCGGCCGTTGGGTTCTTGGGCTTCTGAATCAGCCACAGCAGCTCCGGTCGCCCGCGCTTGAAGTACTTGTTGTAGTATTCGCTGGGTGCTTTTGCCTTGGTCTCGCTTGCTTTCATGGAGTTGTCTGACAGTCCAACCTTCTTGTGGAAGCCGTACATGTTCAACTGTCGTACGAAGGAAGCGTAGTTGTTGTGTTTGAAGAGCTCTGGGATGAGTGTCCGCGCGAATTCGTCTTCATCTAGCACGATGAATGAGTTGCCGTCGTCTGACCATCGGATAAGATTTTCGTTCTTGTTGTTGTCGAGAAAGCTGCAAATGTGTTAGCATTTTTTTTTTCCAGATATGCCGAGCACACAAGGAGCTCTGTTTGCAGGTCAGGAGCTTGCTGCACACTTACCTGCTCAGCTTTTGTACGAACGGAGGGATCTGCTTCCGCTTTGCTTGCGCATCCTTCTTCGCGACCGCAGCTTTCTGTTCCAATTCTTCATCGTCATCAGCGATGTTCTCCCACTGCTGTGCTGGGCTAGGATAGCCGTCCCACTGCCCTCGCCGCGGTGCAGGTGCAAGCTGCTGATTTGGATTTCTCCTGACCAACTGTCCCGAGCTCATGTCTGGCGCGTCTGTCATCCCATCTAACGATATCACCCTGTTATGCCCACTGTTTATCGCGTTCGTGCCGTAGTTCTCGAATAGTACTGGATCATTGAAGGCGCCCATGTCGGCACTCATTGTGGGATCGTTCCAGTTCATGTACTGGTCGGTCGGTATGCTGGCATCTTGAGGGTATGTCTGCATTGAGACTTGCGGTTCTGCGCCCGGAGCGCGCCGCTTGCTTGTCGACATGTGCGCTGTCCTCGTAGACCGGTGTTCGTAGAAGTGGTGAGTGCGAAGTTGCGTGACTCAGACCCTGTGATCCAGTGAGGCCTGATGATCTGTCCTTCCCCAATGGTATCAGTCTTGCTCGTCCCTGCCTTAATGTCCTGTCCTCCTGGTGACTGAATGCGCAAGCAGAACCAGAGTGATCGCTGGAGCCAAGAATGAGGTTTCAAATGCTGCGGGGTCGTCGCGATTATGTACACGTTCCTTCCAGCTTGTTGTCTCCTTGTCGCAGTGATGTAAAACCGCGGTGATAATTGCGTCCAAACAGGCAATACGGTCCTCAAAGAACGCGAACAAGGACCCCAAAGAGCGCAACTGTACGCCAGTCTCAGAGCGGTTGCTCCGGGAAAGCAATGGTGGAGTGAGAAAGCGCTGCGGGAGGTGCGCGCAATGTCGGGGGGAAGGAATTCGCGGCTTTGCAGGCGATATCCAGATTTGTATGCAGTCAATGCAACATGTCGCGAGAATGGTGAGAGAGTATATTCAGCATCTACAGGCAGGCGTCCAGCATCCGTACGGAAGGGCAGAAGGGCGTTGCGGACGAATTCATTGATATCGCGAAAGATGCGAATGACGCGGGCTGCGGGCGCCGATTTCACCTAGCGCGGCATTGGCTTCATGACTCGGGGACAGGCGCACTTGTCAGCCAAATTCGATAGAAACCCCAGAGCCAGGACTCAGCTCCACCGTGACGACATCGATCACCACACAAGAGCCGATCCCAGACCATCACCAAGAATGAGCTGCGGGTCTGCAACATGGAAAAGTGCATCGCATTCCGGAGATTCCCATGAGCAAATGCAGCATCAGGAGAGAAATGAGAGCAAAGATCAGGACACCAAGGAGTGATGCAGCCAATCGGCACTTCATCCGTGGACATCCTATCACGATGTGTTGTCTGGGCGTCGGTCTTCAAACCCTCCGAATGAAGATTTTGACCATGGACAAGGGGTGAAGTGGGCTTCATTATATGCTTCGGCCCGTTTACTGGTTACAGTACCCGTGAAGACCGTTGAAGATCGAGATGAAGTACGACAACACGTGTAAGTGGCTCTCACAAGCCTTGAAGAAGTCCTGACGCAGTGATAGGAGAAATACTGACCTAGTCAACAGGTGGGTGGCGGTCCATATTGCAAAGCAAAACCCATCGCTTCGTTGCCAACGCCAGACCTATCTGGGCAATCATTCACTGACGCTTACTGTGGTTGTCAAGTCGGTTCTATGTATATCCATCAATTGTGCACATTCGTCAGAAACGCACGGGTCGATGTGCTATTTGAATTCGCAATGCCTTCTCTAGCAAAGGGCGTTTTCTTGCTCACTAGCGTCCCAATTAAACCAGTCTTTGCTACCATAGCATGGGACATGGTTTGGTGGTGTGGAAGATGACGCGAACTACTTCCTTCAGCAACTATAAGCCTCCTATGGACTCTTCGCCTTGTACTGCGCTCACGTGGACTCAAGGGCATATTGTCAGAGGTGGAGGAATTTCGCATCAAAGCCTTTTCCTCAAAGATATAATCGTGTGTCCACGCTTGCTCCAATGTCTGAGTGTCTATCAGAATCCTTCTAGTTGTCGTAGGCCTATCAAATTATCTGATACAAGTCGCCCAGATTCAACTACAATGCTACCAAAGTCAACCGAACATCGGATTGGTCGGCTCTCAAGGTATCCCAGCACGAAGCCCATGTCGGCTTGCCAGATTGCAAGGAGTTCGTGTCGTGCTAACCTTGAAAACATAGTTGTGTGAATTGAAGTGTTTAGTCGTGCGTACATGGTGCGCCGCGACGGTCAATGAGTACATAGAGAGACGTTGTAGTCGCTTGTTGTGACGATGTAGCTGTATCGGCACCGTGACCTGTAACTTTTGCATTACTATCTTACTCGCAGTACGCTACGCTATGTATTCATATACAGTACATTCTTAAAAGCAGAACACCGCCATCCAAGCCAAGACAAAGGAAAAGAACGCTAAACACACTCAGTAATGCCCATCCGTTCTTCCAACTCTTTTCTATTTTACCTTACCTCCTCAACTTGACAATGCAGCCTTAGCATCCTGCGCCTCCTTCGCAGTCTTCGTAAGACTCTCCAGCTCCCCAGACGTCTCGCACATACTCCTGAAGCTTCCACCCTTCTTCGTGATAAGCGTATGTGGGTCACCAAACTCAGTGACCTCTCCCTTGTCCAGCACAAGAACCTTGTCGTAGTCGATGATAGTCTGTAGACGATGCGCAATGGTGACTGTCGTATTCTTGATCAAGCGAATCGTCTCCTGGATCTTGCTATCTGTCGCATAGTCAATGGACGCAGTTGCTTCATCCATGAGCAAGACCTTCGGTGCTTTGAGCAGCGCGCGCGCAAGGCAGAGCAGTTGGCGCTGGCCTTGCGAGAGGTTGGATCCGGATTCGCTGACGGGGGAGTTGAGGTTGCGGAAGGGGTTCTTGTTGTCTGCTTGTAGGGCGTTGGCAGCTGTCGCATCTGCATCCACAACCTGACCGTTGGGCATAACAACAATAGTGTCGTCGCCTGTCTCGCCGTGTGACCATTCGCGGTTGGCGAGGATAGAGCCGGGGTTGACGGTTGAGGAGCCTGTGTAGCTGGCGTTGACATCAGCTACGACAGCGCCACTTGTGGGCTTGGGGATCTCGATGGCATTGGGAGGCGTGGCGGTCCCAGTCGGCGTCGCGGTGCCGGACGTGGCTGCTGAAGCGGAGGAGATGAGGTGGACTTCGCGGAGGGCGGTAAAGATCTCTTCGTCAGTAAATACAGAGAAAGGATCGAGGTTGCTACGGATAGTTCCAGTGAACAGCGTTGGGTCTTGAGGTACCATGACGATGCTCTCGCGCAAATCTTGGAGACCGATGAGGCCAACATCCACATCGTCGATGAGGATCTTGCCCTTCTCTGCTTCCAAAGCCCGGAAGAGAGCAAGAGCTAAGGAACTCTTGCCGGCACCAGTCCTGCCAACAACACCGACCTTCTCGCCTGGCAGAATCTTGAAGGTGATGTTCTTGAGGACAAGATCGAAGTCAGGCCTGTAGCGAGTACTGTAGCTGATGAACTCCACGGAGCCCTTGCTTGGCCAGTTGGACGGAGGACGTGTCTCCGGAATGACAGCTGGGGCTTCCTGATCGACGTCCAGGTATTCCTTGACACGCTCGACCGAGTTCATATTCTGCTCGTTGGCAGAGTATAGACGTACAAACCACAGCACGTTCTCCGTGAAGGTGACAGCGTAGGTAAGCGCAAGACCAGCGGCACCCGCATCGATCTTTCCGACGCTCAAGACCACGAAGGTGCCGGCGAAGAAGGAGACCAGTGCGCCAACGACATCGACACGGAAAGCGAGCCATCTGTTAGCAGCCCAGAGGTAGATGAAGGGTCGATGTTGGGTGTTGATTTTGGCAAGGTTCTCGCGGATGAAGCGGCGCTCATCTCCGTATGCTCGGATCGTTGTCATACCAGACAGGGTCTCGCCAAACTGCTGGTACAATGGACTACGGTGAACGGACTCTAGACGCTTAAGATCGCGTGACGAGTTGATGTAAAATCGGCCGATGAGGAAATAAAGTACGGAGATGAAGACACCAGCGATGAGGAAAGCGGGTGTGATGACTGAGATAAGGATAACGATGGTGATAATGGAAGCCAGGCAATGGACCACGCCGATGGCAACGGGTGCGACCTCTTGGTCAACAGATTCGATGTCCTTCGAGAATCTGTTCATAAGCTGTCCAAGTGGCGTTTGATCGAAGAATCGGAACTTGGCATGGGTCACCTTCTGGATGAGTCGCTCGTGAACACGTCGAGATGCAGCGAGCGAGCCGCCAAACAGGAAGCCTTCACGGAGGAAGGTAATGAACATGAAGATCAAACCGAGGATGGCGTAAATGACAAGGAAGTAGGTCGAGTCAACGCCCGAATCGTCAGAGCTACCGAATGTTGTCTGCATGGAGGAACTGTAGATGTAGGACTTCTCCTCTGGTTGGTTCATGAATGGAATATTCCAGCTGCATGTGCCACTGTTCAGACATGTGCCCGATCCAAACATCGTCGGTGCGTGAGTGATAGGTGAGCGATTGTGGTGACCCATAGTCGAGAAGCCCTTGTCCGCGTATGCGTTCGCCCATGTCCGAATCCAGACGTTTGTCGATACAGACGAGATCTGCTGCGCAACGAAAGCGATGGAAGCACCAACCCAGTAGTACCATGGACCCATAGCCTTCAAGTACATCAGAATGATGCTCAGCTTCACACCGCCTTCTGCTTTGGTCTCCTCCATAGGGTTGCGGGCTCCCTTCTTAGGGTCTTTGCCGTTCGCATTGCCATTGGCAGTACCGTTCGTGTGGCTAACCTCACCTTCAGCCTCCTCGCCGCCGACATCTGAAGGCACACGAGAAGGTGGTTTCGAGGCACCTCGAGAGGCTGGCCTGGATTTGGAGACTTCTTCTGTGAGCTTGCCGGAGTCGATGACCTCGTCTGAAGTACCCTGTGCGACAACGCGGCCATTCTCGAGAACGACAGCAAATTCCGCGTAGGGCAGACATAGGCTGACGTTGTGTGTAACGAGGATGCACGTACGGTTGAGCATAAGCTGACCGTTGAGGGCGTAATCGAAGATCCACTTGGCGGTGTGCGAATCGACTGCACTAAGAACGTCATCCAGAAGTACGTGGCGTGCTTTGCTGTACATGGCACGAGCGAGAGAGATACGCTGCTTTTGGCCGCCAGAGAGGGTGACACCCTTCTCACCAACAATAGTCTCGTCGCCTCCGTCAAGGATCTCAAGATCGCGCTTCAGTGAGCAGGCCACAATGACCTCCTCATATCGTTGTGCGTCCCAATCGCCCGCAAAGACAATGTTTTCCTTAACAGTACCGTTGACTAGCCAAGCCTGTTGTGCGCAGTAGGCTACGCTTTCGAGAAGTCCTGTCTCAGGGTCAGGGCGAAGGTCTTCGCGGCTGACACCCCCAGGAAGGTAGACGTCGCCCTTCAACTTTGTCATCTCTCCAAGCAGGGCCATGAGCAGAGAAGTCTTTCCAGACCCAGTCGGTCCAACAACCACATTGAGCTGTCCAGTCTTGAATTTGACGTCGATGTCCATGAGCTTGAACGCATCGGCGGCAGCCTGGTCCTTCATGTCCTTGCCACCCCAGCTGAAAGTTCCCTTGTTGAAACCAATGATCACTTGTCCGTTCTCATCCTTCTCCTTAGTTGTCAACTGCGAGTACTTCTCAGTCTCCGGTTCGTTCAAATACTCTTCAATACGATCGACCGAGACCCTCGACTCTTGAACGTGAGCGACCATATCAGCTAGCTGATCCAGCGGAATCCTGAGGATCTGGAAAAGTGAAAGTGCAGTGAAAGCAACAGAGGGGATGAGCGCCTTGTGTTCGACATTGGTGTAGACGAAGAACGAGAGGAAAGTGATGAAGACCGGCGATCCTGACCAGATGGTCGCTGCTATCGCCCACAGGATGTATCTTCGGCGGAGATGCTTAAGTTCAACGTAACGCTTCTCGTTCACAAGACCGATAAAGCGTTGCTCCCAGGCAAAGTACTTGATGATGCGAATATTGGTGAGGACCTCGTTGGTGGTGTGGATACGAGCGTCGGTAGCCGCCAAGATGAGTTTCTGAATTTTGGAGAATTGGCTTGCAACATACATGTTGATCGGAAGAAGAATGATCATCATGCCAATACCAGCAATACTACTGTAGCCAAGAATTCGGTAGAGCAGGACAACGGCGACCACGACTTGGACAGGAGTGTTGGCCCACAGGAAGTGCAGGTAGGCACAGATTTCGCTGACCTTGAATGCATCGACGGCCATGAGGTTGATAATAGCTCCGGTGGTGACTTGAGCATCGGATTCGAGCTTGGTGTTGTCTTCTTGATTTTGCTTTGGTCCCTCGATGGGCGTCTTCTTCTTCTTCCTGCCCCATGTCATCATTTTCTTGATGGTGCCTTGCTTCTTGTCCTTGTTTTCGTTGTCTGCCTTCTTTTCTTCACCCAAAACCTTGTCAGTGGTAGCAGCGGCTCTGCGCTTCAGCGCCTTTGCGTAGATTTCTCCGATGATGACTGCGCGCAGCCGAATGCAGATCTTTCGACCAATCCACAACGCTTGCCCATCAGCGAGCGCAGATAGACAGCCAGAAACGAATAGAAGGAGAACGTAAAACCATGCTGCGTTCTGCGGTGTAAGGTCCGGCGCTTCAACGTATTCTAGGATAGCTTTTAGAAGTAACGTAGGAGCGAACGTGAGAAATCCAGAAATTGCAGCCCAGCCAGCTTGGATCAGGAGACCGCGCTTGAAGTAGCCCAAGAGATGGTAGGCCAACTGCGATGTGCGCTTGACTTGGCGGTAGTTGGAAATGACAGCTGCTGCTTTGTCCTTGGGCGCGAGGTTCCAGACATCTGAGAGCTCGTACGTCTTCTTGTATCCGGTCCAAACGATTGAGTCCACCCAGCTGAAGGTAGCGAGCGAGAATACGCTAGCTGTAGGTTCCCTGGCCGGCAGAATATCTCCCTCATACTCCAATTCCACAGCCTTATTGCCCTTGCGAGACGATAGCGAGATGACGAAGAGCAGCGAAACGAGGACGAAGTCAGCGATAGCGAGCTTTTTCTGAACGTCGGATCGTGGGTGGATGATTGCGGAGCGGAGAAGCAGGGCCGAGAAGACCCACTGGAAGCCGTAAATGAAGGCGGTGTGGTACCACAGCTTGGGGAAGGACCACTTGCTAGTGCTAGAAAACAGCAGGCGGAGCGACGCAAGTGTGGCAATGTACGACCAGACGGCAATGTTTGCAATTGCCGCGGTTCTCCCATGTCGACCCCAAGCGCCTGTAAAGAAGATAGCGATATGGACCGCAAGCTGCGCCAGCACGGCAGCCTCTTCCAAGACAACTATCGTGACTTCGCCGCGCGGCTTGGTCACAGCGGTTGTGGACCTGGTCTGGCGGCTGATGGTGGGTTGAAGCAGCGCGCTCTGCTCATTGCGGTCGAATTCATCTTCAGAGTCACTGTCTGCTGCATCACCGTCGTAGTTGGGACTTCGAAAGGACCAAACGTTTCGTGGATCGTCGAGCGCGGAGTATGCGTGGTAGTACCGTGTTGCCGTGGCAGCGAAGTACAGTTGTATTAGGAGATAAATGACGGACACACCGCAAACGGATAGAGGAAACAATGTCGAAAGATAGCTGTGAGACTGTCAGCATGTGGTTTCAGAGCGTTGCGAGGCAATGTGACAGTCGAGCATTCGACTGGAATGCAGCAGTGCTTCTCTCACAAACATCCTCCGCGGGGTGTTGTTGTGTATATCGAAGCTACTCACTCTGATTCGAAGCACCTCGAAAAGTCGTCCGCGCCCCAGATTGGGCCTTTGCATTGGGCGAACATGATGCTTGCCACTCTTTGCACGGCTGGTCGTGGTGTTCGCAGAGATTCCGCGACAGCTCCCAAACTCTACACTGGCTAACGACAGCTATAAACTCGCATTGAAAGGAGCTCGGCGGGCGCGTTGGCGAAGAGATTTTCAGGGGAAAACTGCGTAGTAAACAAACACTTGTTTGAGTACCTGGGTGATCGCTGTTTGCGGGAAGGTAAGCGCTGCCACCCTCTCACTAGCGGAGCAAGAGCCTTCGTACTGATGTTCACGCGCGCCGAATGTAGCGTGATGTAATCTTCAATTTGCCGCCGTTAAAGAGCACGTCCCCCCATCTGATAAGATATCGTTTGACAGATCAATTGAACTCCAAGCCGGGTGATGAGGAGACGGGAACAACTGGGACTTGGGTAACGTTTGTATAGGAATGTGATTGATGCCGACCACCAAGCCGTTCACGCTTTCGGGCAAGGGACCCAATGAGCGTTCACCGCTCTGAGTCACGACCATGGTTGTGGTTAACCGTTGTACAGAAGCGATGCACGAGCGGCTCAGCAATCGTCCCTCTCGAGTTAGAGCCCTGCCGTCTGCGCGTAGCTTGCCGTCGATCAAAGGTGCAATTTGGCTCCCGCGAGCACGCTATCGTGCAAATACAGTCAACACCAGAGCAGGTAGGAGTGAAGCAGGCTCAATAGTACAGCCCCGAAGACAAGATTGACTACCTCCGGAGGTACGCGTCAGGCATATCGCGTATCGTAACAATGGAAGTGTCCAATCACAATTGCCTGCAAGGTGCTGACTGCTGTGGATCCGGGGTAAGCCAGCATCTGCCCTAAGCGACCGCTCAACCTCCACGGACATCATATGAGGAAGCTCGCTGGTGATAGTGGATCACACTGCAGCATGGCTGCCATGTCTCTAGCTTCACTTCTCGTGGTGCAGCTGCACGTGCCAGTTTTTCTCGGTTTCATTTTCAATTGACAGCGCGCAAGCGCGTAGGGTGTAACCATGGAAGTGCTTGCGCATGGGGTTGCTGCTGTGACCTGCTCACTGCTTCCGCCCTTTTCACCGACTTGCGCAAGATAGCACGCATCCGGCAACGCGTGTTTAGCACGTCTTGTAACTCAAACTCATGAATTTGCACAGTCTGGAACCTTGGAGGTCCCCAACACACCGTGACCGGCGAAAATCGCAACAGTCGTGGATTCTAATTCTTGGGAACCCAATGCGTCAGACTATAGATTGAAGGACCCCAGCGTACTGTCAAGTTTCCGGCGAAGCGTTGGTTACGCCTGAAACAGATCGCAGTACGGCCTCACGATGTTGGCAAGTTGCTGTGTGAGTTCGTAAATGAGCCATCCTGAGCAATACTGTGCGCCCTTGAGGCATCTACACCGAAAGCTCTGCTCTCCCCGAAAGGGCGGGGATCCGTAAACCAACTATTTTCGAGTTGAATTGAATGTAAACTTGAACCATTGATTTGTTCTTGATATATACAATGCTAACAAACGAATCCGGATCTCTACTGGCGTGCCTTGACGGCAGGTGTCCACGCAGAGTACTTGTTCTTGACTCTGCAATCTCGTTAGCACACCGACGATGGAACGAACGGGTTCACATACGTGCTGTATGGCTTATATCCTGAGCGGCTCCAGGTGAGGGTAGGCCTGTGCTCCTTGGGCTCCCATACGCGTACTTCACGCTGAAGAAGCTTGTCCTGGGCCGGCGACTTGTCGACCATGTACGACATCCAAGCGTGCCAGCCGGGCTCGATCTGAGAGCTGCGCGATCGTTAGTCGACGCTGGATATCGTGTTTCAGGGCTGACTAACGGGTCGAACTCGTGGTCCTTGTAGTCCACCCAACGGGTTCTCACTACAAAATGTCAATCCCTCTTCTGTTTGACTTGGCAATTGATGCCCTTACGGGGAAGCTCCTCCTCCAGGTTCTCGTAATACTTGTTACCGTACTTGTCGAGGCCAATGAAGGTTCCGGCCTTAGTATCACCTACGCCCTGTCAGCCCTCCGCCCTTCCCGCTGCGCAGTCCTTTCTGAACATACCAATGTGCTATACGTGCGCGTGCCCTCGGTCAGTCGTGTCTACGGGTGGTATTCGAAGCGTGGAGTAGAGTGCGTACCTGCATCTGGTGGCCATATTCCTGTGAAAAGAGGTCAATTAGCGCTGTAAATTGCAGGGAAGCTGGGAGTATACAAACCTTGAAACCAATCTTGCGCAGGTTGCGCAGCGTCCTCATAAGTGTCGACATGGCGGCGTTGTCTGTCTTGTCGTTTGTGTCGTCCAGTCGTGAATCGTTGATTGACGATGCCAAGCCCTGGGTCGCCCTTTCCTTTTGTGGCTTGGACCAGTTCGACCCCTGCTCTCCGAAGAGCATCAAAACTTCAGGAGGCTGAACCACGAAGCAACAACATCACGTCAAAGCTCGTATATCAACATGATAATAAGAGGGTGTCTGAGATCGCAACTACCTAGAGTTGCTGCAAAGAGGTCTCCCAGAACCTTCGCACAACCTGCGAGAATAGCACGGCGGTATTCGACAGCAAATGCACCTTCTATGGCTTCAACACCACAGAGTCAGGCTTCAATGCTTGCTACAATCACAACGGACCTAGACAAGATAGCGCCAAGATTCGACATGCAACCGGAGCAGATCACGATCATTCAGTCGCCTGCAGGATTCTACGAAACGCTCAAAGTAGGTTGATCATGTTTCTTTCGTGCTCCGTTGTAGTCTACCAAGTTGTTGTAGCAACGAAGTTATGTTTCGTACTCTTCACTCTGTACCGTATGTATGCACTGAATTCACGGATTCCCCTCAATCACATTGTCAATTCCATACTACAAATGCTCTGTCTGTTTCCTGCGGTCATCATGGCGGCAGATAATGCGAACCACCAATGATGAGGCGTTTGCCTGTGAGCTTAAAGCTACGGGGACGCTGCCCATGTATGCAACACTCAGCACCTCTATATACAATTTACTGATCAATCACAGACCAAGATCTCCAAGGCTCAACGCCGGGTCTATCTATCAACACTGTACATCGGTAAAACAGAGCACGAACTCATCTCCACTATCCGCACAGCACTCCAAAACAACCCTAGCCTACATGTGTCCTTCCTCACCGATTCTCTCCGTGGAACACGCGAGACGCCAGACCCATCAAGTGCATCTCTCCTCGCTCCCCTGATCGCAGAGTTCGGCACAGACCGGGTAGAAGTGCGCATGTACCACACACCAAACCTCACCGGCCTGCGGAAGAAGTACATTCCCAAACGTATCAATGAAGGCTGGGGCCTGCAACACATGAAGCTCTATGGCGTAGACGACGAGATCATCATGTCCGGCGCAAACCTCAGTTCAGATTACTTCACCAACCGCCAAGATCGATACCACCTCTTCCGTTCTAAGGACTTGACCGACTACTTCGCCAAGATCCACAATGGCGTCGCAAATTTATCATTCGACATCCAACCCTCGGATAAAGAAGGAAGCGGTGGCTACACGATGACCTGGCCATCCAGCAATCCCGCCCCATCTCCCTTAGACTCGCCATCGAAGTTCAAAGCCAGCGCATCAAAGCACCTCAGCCACCTGCTCACTCCCTCCAACTCCCCCGCGCGCCTCCAGTCCGCGTCTCCAAGCACAACAACCATATACCCCGTCCTCTCCCTCGTCCCGCTTCTCAGCACATCCACCGAACTCCCCGCCCTCACCAAGATCCTGACATCCCTCACACGCTCACCCTTCAAAGGCTCGACATGGACGTTCACCGCAGGCTACTTCAACATGACATCCTCTTTCCGGCGACTTCTTCTGTCCACACGCCCTGCATCGGGCACTGTGCTCACCGCCCACCCGCACGCAAACGGCTTCTACGGCAGCAAAGGTGTGAGCGGTATGCTACCGGACGCCTACACGCATCTCGCGAAGATGTTCTTGCGGAAAGTGAAGCACGAAGGCCTGAGCGAAAGCATCACGCTCAAGGAGTGGAAGTACGGCAAAGTCAACGAGGAGGGGGGGTGGACGTACCACGCTAAGGGACTGTGGGTCAGCTTCCCCTCCGCCACCACCTCATCCGACCCTCCATCTGCCGCTACGGAGAAACAAGAAGACCCGAGCCTCACAGTCATCGGCTCCTCAAACTACACCAAGCGCTCCTACGAACTCGATCTCGAAGCCAACGTCATCATCGCGACGTCGGATCCGGGACTAAGACAACGGCTGGGCGAGGAGGTCAAGTGGCTGAATGAACATGCGAAGCCTGTCAGAGAGGAGGAGTTTGAGAAACCGGAGAGGAAGGTTAGTGTTGGAGTCAGGCTGAGTATGTGGGCTGTTAGGGTGCTGGGCGGTGCGTTGTAAAGGTACAGTCTGGAGGAGGGCAAGGAGGCGTATGGGAACGAAGGTGTAAGGTGTAAGATAGGGCTGTATTTGTTGTAGATGTATGAGTGTAGATAGAGCACATAAGATCTAGGCATAGAAAACATTGTTGATGTGTCAGTGTCAACCGCTACTGACTTGCATAGAACTGTTATAGCACAGTGTAAGCTAATATGGTCTAATGTCAGTAATATGAGAAAGAATTGAGGAAGTTGTTGGTTGATTGATAGATCCATCAGGGTGAGTGAATATATACCCTCCTGCTACATAAGCAGTCCCAGAACGTAGGGTGCCTCAGCATCCTAGATAGCCGACATCCAAGACCTTCTTTGGGAGAGGGATCCAGGGTTGATAAGACTTGGCTCGCCGTGTGGGGAACTGACGAAGACGCTATCGCAAGTCAAGTTGACATGCGTAGTTCAGCGTTGAGAAAAGTGTGAAACTATCCCGGTGCACCTTTGCTCCACTCTCAATGGAGCTTCAATTACAACTAAGCTCGTGCCCGCACTAACTTGTGCCCGCACTAACGCGTATCATCTTTAGCGTATCGAGTCTGGTTCGATTATGCTCAGAGACTGGTGTGTTCTGTGCGATGGTAGCGGGTTCTTGGGCTGAGACATCTGTTGGTTTCCGGCAGCTTCCATGTCATGTCTAAACAGACTGTTTCTTTATTGTCTTGCTTGTTGCCCAAGACACAACAAGCTTCTTTGTGCTGGGTGCCTATATAGAAGCACCTCATCACTCGTAGATAGTATAATCTAATTCATATCAACTCTTCCTCTGGTCTTGATCCTATATTATCCCCGTTTATGGAGAGTGGCCCGGATCCCACCAGTGTTGGATGATGGAGAAACGTACCGCACTATCTATTTTTATTTATCTTAGAGAACAATATTGCCTCCGTGGTGCCAGTAGCCGAACTACGTCCAGACTACCTTTTCAACCGAGATATTGTAGACGTGGGTGTGTTGGGGATGAGAGTATGCATGTCACGGTTCAGGGTGCTCCTGCCTGTCAAACCTCACCTGCCATGAGAGTGACTGCCACGTCACACTAGCGTTGTTTACAGCTACTCACCTATATGTACTGTCCGTAGCTTCACCCAATACAACCTCAGTTCAATCCTGCAATTCTTCCCACATGCGTACGGATCACTCACGATCCCCGACAATGCACCAAGACAGAAATCAAGACGGACCGGTTGGCCATGATATGTTGTCCAGGAATGTCTTAGAATGTCGGGAGTATCCAGGGTACATTATGTATGCGATTGTATACAACCGCCGGATGCAGAAAAGAGATCATCATATCCAAAAGCGCATTATTCTCTTCTTGATGTCCAAACTCAGATTCCATGCGCCCAATGATACCAAACAAATAATGTTCCACGAATCTGCTTATCACTGTCAAGTTGACGCGAGATAGCCGGTCATCCAGTGAGGATCGCACTGGAGCTGATATCACATGCCCGACACCTACTGTGCCGGACCTCCCCTGCCGAAGAATCCCATCACCTCGTTCATGCGCTGGAGAAGACCAGGTATGTCATGGAAAGGCAGACCCGGTGGTGGTGGAACAGGCAGCTCGTTCAAATGTCGAAGAAGAGCACCTGCGGCGACTGCAGGAAGCATCGATGGCGGAGGAAGTCTTGGCGGTGGCGGAGGAGGAGGAGGAAGAACCGCCGCGCCGTTGACAAGCTGCACGCCCGGAGCAAGCTGCAAGTTCGGCTGTGGTACACGGCCAGCCTCACGGTCTCGACGCGCCCGCTCGATGAGCTGATTGACCTGGGCGACGGTCAGG
This sequence comes from Macroventuria anomochaeta, assembly GCF_010093625.1. Classification (NCBI taxonomy): domain Eukaryota; kingdom Fungi; phylum Ascomycota; class Dothideomycetes; order Pleosporales; family Didymellaceae; genus Macroventuria; species Macroventuria anomochaeta. Next base: position 960,595 of record NW_022985366.1, read on the forward strand.
TTCTCGTCGACGAAGTTGCCGATGTCGTGCGCGATCATGGGACGGCGGTGCGAGCAGGTCTCGGCGTGGTTGTTATTGTTGCCATTATACGGACCGAGACACTCCCAGCAGAAGTTGTGGCGACAGCGTTGGCCTGATGTTCGTTAGTGGTGAAGTCAAGTGGGGAGGAGAGGGTATGAGGGGAGTGGGTGGTCTTACAGTTCATGTGGTCGCAACCGCCCTGCTTCTCGATGTTAACATAGCACTTGGGGCATGGCTTTGCGCCGAGCTTCTTGATCGTGTTCTCTGACTGCTTGTCTTCGAGCCTTTTCGCGCTGTTGCAGGAGCCGGAGTGCCATGGGCGGTTGCAGGATAGGCAGAGCTCGTGGTCGCAGTATGGGCAGGCTGCCTTATTGACATTCTCCTTTTGCTTGGACTTGGACTTTGACTTTGACTTGCTGCTGGAAGCCTTGTGCTTACTGTTACAGTCTTCAGCGGAGAAGTAGGTGTCGCACTTTGGATTAAGGCAGGCGATGTACGATGGATCGGCGGCAAGGAGGTGCTTGGTGACCGCTGTATCCCAACTGTTTGCCGTCAGCGACGCTCTGGAGGTGTTCAGAATTATAACTTACGTCTCGAAGAGGGCCTTTGACATGACCTTCTTCAACGCCGTGTGGTCAAGCACTACATCACAACTTGGGAACATGCAGGGGAGATGTGCATCAGTGAGCTGGCGCGCCGTAATCTTGGTCTTGATCTGCTTCTGGACGCATAGGTCGCATACACTCTCGAAGTGTTCGCAGGTGCCCTCGTCATTAGAAGCCTTGAAGTTGCGCTTCGTATTCTTGGTGATAGCGCAGATGATGCACTCCGTCTTCTCCGGTCGCGCCTGCTTCTTCAGCTTGGGCGGCGCTGCGACTTTGATGACCTTTTTGCGGTCTGGCTTCGGCTTCGTGGAGGTCTCCGATTTGATGAAGCGCCCGCTGGAATCACGGACCGGTTTGGTGGCGGCCTTCTTTTTGTTATTCGTTGGATGTGCGACTGCCTCCTGAGGTGGTCGTGTGTCTTCCAGAAAGATCGGGTTGTGAGCCGACCCAGCTCGACCGGCAGACATGACGTGACGATAGTCTACACGGCGCTCAGGTCGTGCGCCTAGACGTGTGAAGGGTGCCATTGTGATAAAGTGTCGATGTGGTTCAGGTTGAGGTGGGTGGGCGGAAACGTGCAGCAAGACATGCAGGCAGCCACGCGAGATTATCAGGCGCGGGCCGCGAATGTAATCGGTGAAACCGTTTGTCGTTGAGCGCCTTGCGGTAGCTGTGTGTCTGAGTCATCATTGGTGAGTTTTTGCTGAAGTGAAGATGGCGTACGCCTGGTGAAGCTCTGGGTTTCGAAGATAGACGGCTTGTGTGTGAAGGAAATTCAGAAGTGGAAGCGCGACGAGACATGATGAAAGTTCGAAATTGGCATAAAAGAGTATGACGGTGAGTATGAGGAGATACTAATAATGATCGCTTGGAGTAGCCTACATAGGAACCGTGACAACATTGGACCGGGGAGCGGCGACATGTATTCACCTCAATGTATATTGCCGGGCGCGCAAGGCAGAGCGTTTGTATCTCACCTCGGATGAGCCGCGCGCGATCTGACGCATCAAACGCCGAGTTCTCCTGTTTGCATTGGCATTCGACGTTACCGTGACATGTTTCATTATATCTTAGAATTCCTGAACCGACCTTTTGACATGGGAAATGTTGTGGATGAAAAGATGAGAGGTATGCTGACGGCAAATTGCTGAGGCCATGACGTAACGCGACATTCCAAATGTTCGCCGATCGCTCCTCTACGCGCCGAACAAAAGCAAACATGTTCTTAGCATACTCTACTACAAACTCTCAGGGGTCTTGCAATGCGAGAATACATATTCGGCCATGTTGTCCCGGCGTGCTCCGCGAACTGCATGTAAATGATACCGCCAGTCAATCTCAAGACCCACACAACTCCTCGAACATAGTGATGTACATAATCCAACATGACTCCACATGTTTCCACCTCGGGGTTGTCTAGATATCAGCGACAAAATGCCACCCACCCCACCGATCCCGAAACAACATCCCCCGCTCCCCCAGCTTCCCACTAACCCTCCGCTCCAACGTCCAATCTCCACACTTGCTCTCTCTGTACTGCTCAATAGGTCCAAGCTCCCTGTCATCCTGCTCAACACCATCCGTGTACCCACTGCTGCTGTACTGTTGCCTAGCCTTGATGTACGTGCTGGACCGTCCGTACCCCTTCACACTGCCGGAGCTGTCGCGAAAAGGCAGAGGCCGGTTCGGGTCGAGCGGGAAGTTTGCGGCGAGCGGAGAGTCGAAGATCGGTGATTTGGGAGAAGAGAGGGAAGAGTGACCCGAGGGAAGACCGAGGCGAGTACACGCTTCTTCTGAACCTACCCGGGTCAGGGCGCGAGAGCGCGCGGATGATGAGGTTGAGACGGTCAGTGTGCGTGTGCGGTTTGGCGTGTGGAGGATCATTCGTGCGCTTCCGTCGCGCACGAGGGTGGTCAGCTCGTCGTCGAGGCTCTCGGGGCGAGGTGGGCGTGCTGGTGGAGGACCGGAGGGTTTCGTAAAGGGAACTTTTGATGGTTTGAGCGTAGCTGGAAGCTGGGAAACTTGCGTTGATGAGACTGGGCGAGAGATGGATACGATACGACCTGAGCTTGATCGGGACGAGCGCGCAGAGCGAACTGATTCCAGGGGTCGCAGAGTAGGTCGGCGCGACTTTGGCGTGGGTGTGTCGATGGGAATCTGGGGCATGGGTGGTGGAGGACGGTCATGATCACCAATGTGGGTGCGGAAAATTCGAGAGCCTACATGGTGGTGAGCGAAGGTTAAAGATGAGGAATGTGTTACATACTAGACTTCCGCAGGGATACAAAGCTGGGGCGCTTCTTGAGCACCAAGTCTGCCGGTTTCGCTTTGCGCACTGCAGCGTGGAGTTCTTCACTTTCGACCACTGGTGCTTTTAATCCTATTACTTCGGTAGAGACTGAACGTGATGGAAGCGGTTTGTCTGTCTCTAGTGACGTCGACCCAAGCGCATTCTCGACCGCTACGTCTTCGCGCTCACCGATATCGTCCTTTGATATGGGTGGGGGAGCTTGAATCGAAGGACCATCAGACGGCGGAGCTGGAAGTGGCTTGTCGCTCTGTTTCCGAAAGAAGCGAGATGCTGCGCGTGTTAGCTTCAAGTCACGCTGATGAGATGATACACTTACGTTTACTTCGCAGGCCGCTCTCAATACCAGCGTCAAAGTCAGCTTCATGACTTGGAGGCGCGTTGGCTGCTTTCTCGTCCTGACTCGGACCATCTTTGAAGAAGCGTGATGCTAGGATGCTTCAGTGAGTGTTTGTGTATCATGATTGTTATAAACGTACCTTTGGACTTGAGACGATTCATGGTGCGTAGCGCACGGCGTTGGGTGATCGAAAACAGCGAGAAGTTGACTCGATACGATGCGTGCAGTATGTGCGAGGGAGAGGCGTTAAGATGGAAATTCAGAATACAGCTCAGGCTGGTGGGCGGCTCGTAGGTAACGGTCAAGTGAACGTGATCAGTAGGTGGCATTTTCACCGCACGGAGCATGATAGCTGATGTAGCATCGGTTGGTTGCATTCGAGTCGGCCAGCGGTAGAAGTGAAAGTGTGTCGCAGAGCGGTTCGTCGAGTGAACATGTCGCTGTGGTTGTTGTGACGTCGTTCCACGTGCTATGGAGCAGTGAGACCATCCTGAGCAGCCGCGACGTTCTTGCGATGACCTGTTTCGTGTATGGCTCCAGACGTGTGAAGCAAGTCAGATGTGTTCGCAGTAGAGACTGTGATGCGTCTCCTGTCCTTGTTCGAAGTTTGTTCGTGCATCTGCGAGCTGTCAGCAGTGTATAGATTCTCACTATCACATGTTTCATTCAAAGGGGGAGGGGGGGGGGAAGCAGATTTAGGCATAAAACTCAGTCTCTCGAAGAGACTGAGCCGAGCATTATGCCCATATATTTTATTGATTTTTATGTTGTGTAATGTTGTATTGTAGTGTCGATGAGTTCAAGTCGTGCCTGGATCCATGGTAACGATGGCAGCGCGTTAGCAAAGAGGGCCCGCAGCTCAGAAGCCTGCCGAAAACCTCAAGGGAATAATGTAAATAAGCAAAGTACCAAATCCTGGTGCCATGCACCACGCCATTCCAGCTCTTAACACCATCGCCATGCATCTTTCGCAAACAATGTGTCCCTGCGAGAGGTACCCGCCATACCATAATTTAGAGCTGACTCGAGTAAATCCATAGCACATGCACCATAAAACCGGGTGACATGCCAACCATTGCCGGTCATCGCGATAACGCCGCCCGACGCCTGAGCAATAGAGAGACAGAAGCGCCATGCGACATGACTGCAAACATCGCAAAAGCCCACAATAGATCCCATATAGACAAGTGAAAGTGATGGACATGAAGCAAAGCAAACCAGAATTCGCCCGCAAGCCATGCAGCAAAGGAAAAAGATCAAGAGTCCCGAGGCTATCGAACCCCTTCTCCAGTCATACTAAGATTGAGCATGCGCTTAAGATCCTGCTCCAAAGCCAACGTATCAGAAGTCGAGGTCTGAGGAGGTGGTGCAGCGGCGGATGGAGGCGCAGAAGCAGCCTGCTGCTGCTCTGGTTTCGGCTTTGGCTTCGCCGATACCGAGGCAGGTACGAAAGACATCATGGTCGTAGCAGGCTTGGGTGCAGATGCTGGAGGAGCATTTGCTGTTGGCCTACCATGTCTGGGACCCTGTCCGTGGAAGTTGCCCCTACCGCGCTGATGGGCATCCTGACGCTGCTGATACCGTCCCGGCGTCTGTGTGACATGCTTGTTGGGCTGTCTCTGCTGGTTCTGGCCATAAGGCACAGACCCACGACGCGTGTTCGCTGGTCCCTGACCACCGCTAGTGGGCTGACCACGCGAGAATGTATTAGGGTCGATTGCGTTTGCGGAAGGAATGGAAGGGAAGTCCTGGAACATGCTCTGCTGGACGGTAGGAGAGTCTGCAGTGACCTCGGTGCGGAGACCCGAGTTCCGTTTCGGAGTATCGCCCTGCGCCGCCTTGAACATAGGTGAAAGGTTACGGTTGCCGTAGAAGAAATCTGGGCCCTCCTGAGGGGCTTGAGCAGGTGTCGAGGGACCTGAAACGCTGCGATTGACAGAAGGCCGGCCAGTATGGAAAGGTGACGGCGTGAACTGGGGTGACTGGAAGTTACGCGAAGCTTGCGCTGCCTGCCTAGGCGGAGTAGCAGCGGGTGCCTGCGGCTGCTTCTGTGACATCGAAAGCCTGTTCATGAGGTCCTGCATAACATCGTTCCCAGTGTTCGGCTGCTGAACATCTTTGAGTTGCGGCACTCTCGAAGGATCTGTCATAGAGCGATGCGCGCCGGACGACTGAAAACGAGGAGGAGACATGTGCGAGTTTCTGCCCTCGCCGTCGAGCTCGATGGGGAACACGTTGTGCTCCGGCTGCTGTGGCTGGGGTCTGACTGGGTGCGCACTCGGGCTGAATGCCGTGTTCTTGGCCCTCTCAGCCTTATCAGCCCTGAACAGCATGTCGAGTGGGGAGTCTTCATGACGTGCTGGAATCGCAATGGGTGCGCGCAACGGCGAGGGAGACGGGCTTGGCGAGTTGGCAGAATCAGAGCTGTTGTCGAGCGGCGGGGTGGGTGGACCAGGCGCTGTCTTCGCTGGCACCGAACGAGAGAGGAACTTAGGGATAGGCAAGGCTGAGGGCGCAGGAGAGGCATGGAAGGTAGGACCAGCATATGCGCCCTGGTTCTTCAACGGCGTGGCAGAGATACGGCTCGAGGCAGCCTCTGTGTCGGTCAAGGAGGTTTGAGCACCCCTGGGAGAAAATGTTCGATCGTGCGACGGCTGTCCGTGCGTGTGCTTCTTCCCATTGCGCGATCCCGTGGGCGCCCGGGCATCGTCGGTGGTGTAGGCGCCGCCTTCTGACAACGCGGGGTCGGCGTTCGGCGGCTTGCTCGGGGAGGCGTGCGCGGCATTGTTGTGGTTGCGACCGCCCCTTGGCCTGCGCTGTGAGTGTCTGCCATTGTTATTGATGTTCTCCTGTGCGGGCTGCGATGCGCTCGGCTGGCGATGGCCGCGCGGGGCGCGAGGAGACGCTATGCTTTGGCCAGTCGACATGTAAGGCAGGCGCGATATGTGCGTGTGTGAGTGGGAGGGTGGGCGACTCTGGTAGCTGTCGTCGGGCGTCTATACGGCGTCGGGGGCCACGATCAACTGATGGCGCGGGATGACGAGGCTGTCGTGCTGCGGGCTTGATAAGGCGAGGTTGTGGAGTTGCGAGAGAGTGAAGTGTTCATATCCAGAGCACAAGAGTAGTGATAGGCGCGGGGTCGTCGTGTGGAACGGTGGAGGACGAGTGAGAGAGTGGTAGGAGGGATGTCGTCGGTTGCGCGGGCGGTGACTACTGCGGACCTGGCGCAGCCTTGTCTTCGGGCAGCGAGCGTCACAGCCTCAGCCGGAACCGACGCCAGCGGTGCGCGAAACAAGCATCTTGAGCATCTCGAGCTTCTTGGTTACGGAAAACACCTTCGCATCCTTAGCATCCATGGGTGCACGAGTGGCCTAGCAGAGGGTCTGCAGGCGACTACATAGAGCTGTCTAGTAGCTTCGAGGGTTCTTCCTCCTGCGTTCCAATGTTCTGTCGGCCATTCGTTCAGGACTCAGAGAGAAGGCGCTGGCCCGTGCCACCCGAGCTCCGCCAGGCACGGTCGACTGTTGCCTCTTCGTGAGCGTGCACGTCGACAAGGCAAACACCTTTCACCTCCGCTACACCACTGCCAAGTAATTCCAAGCGCGGCGCCTCCTGCTCACCGCCACACCACGACCGCGCGCATACTGCCTTCGGCCGCCACCACCGCTCGCCGATAGCTCTACCGTCTCCCCGCAACCCCCACATCCACAGCAACCATGGCGGACGTCGACATGGCAGATGCGCCTGCGCCCAAGACGAAGGTCGCCAAGGCCGGTGCCAGCACAGATAGCGGCGACAAGAAGCGCTTCGAGGTCAAGAAGGTGAGTCGTCGTGTGAGATTCAAGCAGGACTGGCTGCATATTAACAGGGCACAGTGGAACGCTGTAGCCCTCTGGGCTTGGGACATCGTCGTCGATAACTGCGCCATCTGCCGTAACCACATCATGGACCTCTGCATCGAGTGCCAGGCCAACCAGGCTTCTGCCACGAGCGAAGAGTGCACCGTCGCCTGGGGCATCTGCAACGTACGTTCACCGTCACACGACTCGCTACGCACACACAACTAACGCGCCACAGCACGCCTTCCACTTCCACTGCATCTCGCGATGGCTCAAGACGCGACAAGTGTGCCCGCTCGACAACCGAGACTGGGAGTTTCAGAAGTACGGTCGATAGAGGCTCGGGGATACTGTGTATAGCAGCGCTTGGGTCTGGGTTTCGTTACGGACGTCTGGCGTCACTGGGCTTATAAAGAGGTCACGAGAACACGAGAGCACTTTTGCATCACCGGCGGGGGAATCATCGAATGAACCATCAAATTACGGTCATGACGTTGCTTTGATCCATGGCCGGACCCCTCCACTCGTGATGTTGTTGCGTCTATCCAACCTTCTGCCCGTCCACGTCGATGCTGTAGCTCGGTGCGGAGATGGTGTGCGGGGGCAGCCAGTCCTCGGGGTTCTTGTTGTAGAAGGGCCACGGTGGGACGACGACGAGGAAGGTGAGGGCGGTGCCGGCGAGGCCAATGTAGAGCGCGAGCTTGATGTCTTGCTGCGCGAAGCCGACGAGGAAAGCGATAATCTGGACTGGTGAGTACTGTGATATAGGTGGGGAGAGGACGAAGAGAAAACATACACCTGCTGCGCCGAGCAGCACGGTAGTCAGCATCTCCGCCAGCCGCTGGCCCTCAAAGTCCTACACATGTTAGCTTCTATGTCAGCGACTGGTGAACCCATACACATACAATCTGGCCCTCAACCGCCTCGCGCACCTGCTCTAGCATCTGTTCAGACATGGTGGTGGTGTAGTGCAGATGGTGTAGTGCACTGACGTCGCTGGTCACGTTATGGGCTGCGATCAGGCCAGCGTGTTGCCTCTCGTTACTGGTGTCTACTTCAAGGACCAAGCCAGCGAGTTCGTTGCTGCGGCAGTTCAACGGTCGATGTGGCCGCTTCCCCGAGATGCAGCTCCGTCTGCAGGGATAACTCAGCCGCAGACGCCAAGCGCGGTCCGCGGATACGATTCAGGGCTGAATGAACCTGGCGCACCCCATGCATGTGACAAGCCAAACACTGTGCCTTTCTCTCCAAGCCAGTCCAAGCGCCACAACGAGTCACTCGCTTTAGATACACTATCCCTAAGACCCTGTTCTGGAATGCGTAACTTTTTGTGGTTGCCGTAGCATCGAAAACCAGCCCTTCAGCCCCAGTCGGCCGCGGTCCCGTTCTGTGAAAAGCTTGACAGCCCCGACGGCCCGCGCTTCGCTACATAACCTCACTCCTGCCCACCACTCCACAAACACCACCCACACCGTCCCTAGGACTCTGTAAAACCCCTACAAACAACAACTAAACCACCGAATCCAAACCTACCTGTACGCTAGGCGCCAATTTCAGTGACTGCACAATTAAAGCTGCATCGCTGACTCGTACCCAGGAAATCCCTCAAACCACCAGTGGACGTCACCGCCCACGACCGCGACTGATTGAATCCGGGGTTCCCGTTTCAATCACCGTCTCTCCCCACAGCGCTTCCTGACGCCTCGACGTCCTATTTCCACCAAACCATCAAGTTGGCGGGGCTTTACCTTCACAAGTTCTCCTCCACCCGTCCCCTTCTTGGCCCAAAGGCGTGGGTCCACGGAGGCGACTACAAGAAGCCGCCATAACTGGGCTATACCAGGCTCCCTAGACAAATTCGCTTTCGACCATCTGTACTCACAAACTCCTCGTCCACGTAGGATCAGGAAATCTGGCTACCGGAAACTTTCCCCCAGCGGCTGAGTGTAGGGGAGGACCCTACGCAAGGCCTCTAGTCAAATTGAACGCGCCTCAGAGGTGAGCGCTCACAAGCGACTCGCCGATCCTTGGGGTTTCTTGCGCTGCAGGAGACCTTAACTGGACGTTCACAACACCAAAGCTGGCTTAACCAAGGAAAAGAAGAACCCTTGGAGTCAAACTCAATCGCCGCCTGAGTCGCCAACATGTCTGACACTCCGAGAACTGAGAAGTCCGAGACGAGGTTCAGCACCCCGGTGTCTGACCTCGACGACCACCGCCGACAGCCCCAGTCCATGCCTCGAGCTGACTCGCCGCCTCCTATTCGATCGCGCCGACCGACCTTTGCTAGCACCAACAACCAAATCGATCGTCCGAACTTGCTGATTCAAGTCAACGAAGCCCTCGAGGCAGGCGGAATCACTGCTCGCGATTTTGAGGAGAACGCCATTGTGGATGAGGATGCCCCATACCTGTCACCTGAGGGTTACGGTCGCCGTGGCTCTGTCCAGGCTCATAGCCCGTCTGCACGACGCGACACCTTTAGGCGCCCCCGCGACCCAGCTATCGAGCGCCTAGTCAGGTCTCGCGCTTCTTCCACAACCTCGCGCTCAACATCGCCTCCCAATTCCGTGGATGCATTCGCTGGCCCCAACCGTCGCCGTGACCGAGCAAACACCCTCAACAGCCGTCCACCGTCCATCGTCGAGCTCAACCTTCAGAGGACGCATTCCAGGGCCACTGCGCGCCGCCCAACCATCAGCGATGAGCGCCCGGATGATCTGAAGAGCATCAAGACTGTTTCTGCCGCCAGCTCTGCCGAAGAGGACGTGTGCTTTCCCGTGGAGGAGGACTTTGGAAAAACCACGCGCTTCGACTATGAAGAGCTGGAGGAGTTTGTCGCCGAGTGCCACGAGAGGACTCCAATTGGCCAAAACCTGCGCCACAAGCCCAGTGTTGCATCTCAGATGTCCAAGAAGATTTTCGCAGACCTTCGACCAAAGTCCAGCCAGGCCAACCGCATGGACGACATCGAGACTGCTACCTTAAAGGATGTTGACCCGGCCATTCAAGAGAAGCTTGCAGAGGAGGGCCTGGCGCACATGTACAACGAGAATAAGAAGGACATCCCTGGTCTCTCCGGCAATCGATTCACGTTCTTCTCTTCCGAGCTTGACGACACGATCCACGCCGCCGAGCTTGGGGGCCTGCTCATGCCTGGCGAACGCTTTCGCGACCTCTTTGAGACACCCCCTGACGGCGGCGTCTGGTGGATGGACATGGTCAACCCAACCGAAGAGGAGGTATTTGCCATCTCTAAGGCTTTCGGTGTGCATCCCCTCACTCGTGAGGATATCTGCATCCAGGAGCCCCGTGAGAAAGTAGAGTTGTTCCACCAGTACTACTTCGTATCTTTCCGCTCCTTCTACCAAGCCGACAAGGAGTCTGAGGATTACCTGGAGCCTCTCAACTTCTACGCTGTAGTGTTCAAGGAGGGACTTCTCACTTTTACATTCTCTGAGAGCCCTCACACTCTCAATGTTCGCAAACGTATCAGTCGCCTCCGCGACTACATCAACCTCAATGCCGACTGGATTTGCTACGCCCTTATCGACGACATCGTCGATAGCTTCGGTCCTGTCATCCGTGGCATTGAGGATGAGGCCGAGGCCATCGAGGACCAGGTCTTCACCGCCCGCATCGAAGACTCCCGCGCCATCCTCCGTGCAGTAGGCGACGCTCGCAAGCGGGTCATGCAGCTGCTGCGCCTTCTCGGCGGCAAGGCCGACGTCATCAAAGGCTTTGCTAAGCGCTGCAACGAATCCTACAGCGTCGCACCTCGCGGCGACGTCGGTCTCTACCTCAGCGATATTCAGGATCACGTCGTTACTATGATGTCCAACTTGGCGCATTTCGAGAAGATGCTGAGTCGCGCGCACTCCAACTACCTCGCGCAGATCTCGGTCGATCAGGTTATTCAGGGTAACGCTAGTAACGACACGCTCCAGAAGGTTACTGTTATTGCGACCATTCTCGTTCCGCTGAACTTGATCTGTGGTCTGTTTGGTATGAACGTTCGCGTTCCTGGCCAGGATGGCAGCCCCGCTTGGTTCTACGGTATTCTGGGCACGATCGCGCTGTTCGTAGCGGTCTGCTTGGGTGTTGCGAGGAGGTTGAGGTACATCTAGACGCTTTCCTTGTTGTGGTTGTTGTGGTTACGTGTGTTTGATGTTTAGTTTGATCTACCCTTTCCCTATACACGTTTCTTCTTATTCGTTCTCTCCTTGTTTAGATTATGCGTAACGATGGCATGATAGATCCTGATGTGCATATCCGTACAGCGAGGCGTCTGTTGTTGGATCTCCTCCATGTGTAGTTAGTTCAGTTACATATACAAAAAGTTGTTTTCGAAACGGTACGTGCATCGCCCCTTCCCGTCGTGCTGATTCGCAACTGCATCGAATGCTTGCACCTCAGCTGCGCCTGCATGGTCTAGCTGCAGCCCCCACCCCAGCCTGGCCAACATTGAGACCTCCATGCACTAGACATCTGCAACAACACACCTTTTCTCGTCTTGGAAACTTCATAACGATGAACGTGGACCAATTTGACAGCTTCGCACACAATAGGCGATCTAAACGTTTGAAAGTCAGGCACGATCGTCAGCTAGAATTTGAACGGAAAGATTTTTCCACTGTAAATAATCAGGCTTCCACCACTGCGCGAAATCGGCGCAGTTCACGGAGAAAGTTGACTCACGCGCCCCCTTATACCTCGATTGACTCTGAAAAAGGAGACATTCGTCTCCTCGAACTCCAGCCCGGACGCTTCCAAGACGTTCTCGACATCAGACTTGTCGCCAGCAATCTCTTGCACGGCGCTGAGCAAGCTTACGAAGCACTATCTTACGTATGGGGCACATCAATATGTCCGCAGAAGGCTATTCTAAATGGCATACCGGTCACAATTACCGAAAATCTCGACTGCGCTCTCCGTCATCTGCGCTTGAAGCTTACAACTCGCACCTTGTGGATCGACGCGCTCTCTATGAACCAGGCCGATATTCAGGAACGGAACCATCAGGTCCAGATCATGGGCAAAATCTACTCGACCGCTGTTGGAGTCATCGTCTGGCTCGGTCCAGTAAATGAGAAGGATCTGCACTTGAAAGCAGTCCTCGGTGCGATGCAACTCCACTTCTCGGATCCAAACCCTGGAATAACCACGCTGTTTGACTACGTGTGCAGCGTCATTGCGTTGCTTAACGAGCAGGTAGGCGAGCATCGAGACACCAAGAAGTGTACCCTCTGAGGCAATACACCGGCTCATCGCTCGTCCTTGGTTTTGTCGGGCTTGGGTTGTCCAGGAACTCGCCTTATCAAAGGTTGCAACAATACGCACAGGCCCCTATCGATTTCCTTGGGAGCCATTCCAGCGTTTCATCAACTGGTTACCACACCATCGAGCAGATCCTGGAAAGCATCATGAGGTTGTCGAGGCTGCCAATCGTGTCATGAAAGCACAGCCGCAAGAATCTCTTGCTCATCAACTTTGTCGTAGTCTGCATATGTCAGCAACCGACCCTCGCGACAGGATCTTCAGTCTTCTGGGCATCACTAATTTCAATGGCACCAGCATTACTCCTGACTATGCGAAATCAGTGCGGCAAGTCTTTATGGAGGCAATGGCTGTCATGCTACGGCAAAATCAACTAAACATATATTTACATGCACCCCTACATCCTCTTCGCGAAGCCTACGGAATAGCCTCTCAAACGTCTCTACCGTCTTGGGTCCCTGATTTTCAGATTTCGAATGCAGCATTTTTTCGAGACTTGCGCGGCACAGATCTTCCATTCAGCACTGACCGTGCATACCATCGCCCGCTAACGTTACTGAAGTTCAGGTTGGGACTAGACAACGCTCCACTCAATGTGGATGACAAGCTGAACACCTTGTGTCGAGATCTCCCGTGGTCAACATGCCGTCTTTCCGGCGACCTGAGTGTTCTTCACGTACCTGGACGTAAGATTGGCACTATCGTAGCAACATCAGGCGATCTTCTCAACCATATGGAAGAATTGAATCCACTTTCTGGTCTCCCAGAATCCCTTTACAAGGTTTACAAACCCACAATTGAGCCACACAAGTCGGAAGCCGTTGATTTAGTCGCGGCTCTCGTTAGCTTAAATGAGGTAGTCCAGTGGTACCGAAAGTACGGAAATGAAGTGGCCGAGGAGCTGCAGAATCCGACCTCCAGGAACAAACCCGGCTCAGTGTTATATTTATGGAAAAACTTTGCGGCTAGCATCAGGTCCATCGGAAAGAACCGTCTTGTCTTTACGACTGACAGCAAACGTGTCGGTCTGTCATATCATCCGGACTCCGTCAACGGTATTTGCCCTGGAGATTGTGTTGTCGGCCTCTTCCATATGAACCTGATATTTATACTACGAGAGAACCAACCTGATGGAACGTGGCAGATGATAAACATCGCAAGCGTAATTGATGAGAGATGGAGGGACACGTCGGAAGATGCGGATATGGAGGAGTATAGAATCATATAAACTGTTTCCTCGAGAAGAACACATGAGAAGTCAACTCTTACCTTACAATTGTACTCATCGAAGGCTAAATCACCATAACAACTCCTTTACTGAGAGGATCAAGAAGCCCATAGGTGCCTTCATTTTGGGGTCGGGCGGCGTTCTTCCAATGTAGTCGACATCATAACAATCGCCCTGCCTAGCCGCAGGACCTAAGCCGCAGCATTGTCGACGAGACATGCGATCGCAATAACCACTCTTTCTATTATTTCGATAACAAGAGTATAAGTTGATTCTCCAGAGGCCTCAACTTCAGTCGCATAGGGTTGACAGGCACTAAGCTCGATATAGGCAACTAATCCCTACCCTGTCAGCTGCATGCATGCCCTCACATCTGCACAACTCCACCGACCCCACATACACAATATATGATCTCAACTTGACGTGCTCCCGAGGTCGAGCGGAACAACCTCTGTTATTAGACTTTTGCTGCAGCAGTCTCAACATGTTTTCAAAGACCGCAACTTCATCCAAACCGAAACGTCATCGATCATCATGAGGGGTTCACAAAAGCCCATCGTACTGGGCACCAAAGATATCGCCAACACTGCGTCAGAGAGCTTCCCAGATCCAAGCACCGGCGGCGATGTATCATGGAAGACTCTCATCTCCGCGCCCAAAACATCCACCGACACATTCACTGTCGGCATTGCTACATGTGCACCAGGCACATCATCCGGATGCCGAGGGCATCTGAAGCTACATCTCCATAAGCAAGCGGAGATCTATCACGTCACTCAAGGCAAAGGTATTGTCACTATTGATGGAAAAGAGCATGAAGTAAGCAAGGGCAGCGTGGTATGGATACCTGGGGATGCGGAGCATGGGATTGAGAATGTGGGGGAAGAGGATTTGGTGTGGTTGTATGCTTTTGCTGCGGATGGGTTCGCGGATATTGTGTATCGGTTTGAAGAGTCTGGGCCTGGGAAAGAGAAGGCTAAGCTGTAGGGTTGGTGAGAGTGAGGATCATTGCTTCGCAGATCAAAGTCAATAATGTTGTGTCCTGAATCGAACGGCTTGTGGTCAGGAACGTTGGTTTTCAGTGTCTTGAATCACCGCTGTAGTGGCCTCATACGTAGCAGTGGTGTTACACAAGTCCCCAGTTTCCATTTTGTGGGAGACTAGCGTGGCTCAGAGACAGTTGAGATCTGTGTCACTGCGGGGAATAGTTTGCAAATGACAAGCCACGTTGTGTGAAAAAGGCTTGATACTACTTCTCGCCGGTGTGCAATGCAGAGGGTCGGCTATGAAGAGTACGGGTACGGAAACGACTGTGTGAGGAATTACGGACCTTGCGGAGGTTGGTGTGACAATAAGAGACAAAAGTGTTGAGGAGCAAATGGGGAATGTTCCAGCTGGGATTCTATCATGTTTACATGTTTGTTGCTCTTTAGAGCCCCTACCAGTCATTACCGTAACGCATGTCCGAAATAGATGTCTGTCGCTACCCCAATCTTTGTCGCTCGTGTCGGACATTGTTCTGGCATTGGAAAGCTTATTATGTTCAAGTCGCTTCTCAAGGGAAGAAGTTCAGAAGTAGTTGAAGTGGCGTTAAAGTAAGACGTCCTGTTCCAGACTCGTTGTATGAGAAAAGTCTGACGAACACTATTATACACAGACGGAAGGAGCCTGAATCAATTTCAAGACTGTAAGTCCTCCGGATCACTCTAGCATATCGTTCACAACGACAGCACTCGTCCCACACCATTGTAGAGGTTTCGATTGGAGTGGCGCCAAAGTTGGCTGTTTAATTGTTAAAGAAGCTACCTTGTTCTGGGTGTTCCATGAACATGGGTGTAAGATGTTCCTTAGGACAGTTCGGAGCAAGGGTCGCTCTTGCGACAACTAATCCTATGCTCCTAGAGGTAGGTGCTGGCAAACACTGTGGCCTTAGTCCGTTGACTTGGGTCCTTACCGTGACGTTACTTGATTGAACGAAGGGTTCATTCATCTCGCGCTCAGAGTACATGTCACTTCCTAATCGTGTTGCCTTATGACTGAGTTCGCGGGTAATTCCACAGGCCGTTCATGGGAGGCGATCCCTGCAGCTATGACACCAGCATGACTTAGTCCCGGCAACGAAGTCGTCATGGGACAGGAATTGTATACGTACGACCACACTAGAATATGCTGGGTCAATCATTTTCGCCACGGGTTCCATTGACCAACGCTTCCCCAGTTGTGGAACGGTGGCGTTGGAGTCCATGGCACATACGAACTAGGGAGACGGGACAAATACCAACCAGAGCCGTTTCGCTCGTTGCTCAACCCATATGTCTCATCTCCCCAGTTACGAAAGTTCCAGTATCGATGCTTGCAAAAATGTCCAGACCCCTTGACCTTGGTACAGTGATGCGTACAGTAGGTACGTACCGTGGTTCATGAGGGCGGACAGCCTTGTGAGTGGCCGTTCACCACGTTGTTGTCCTGCAGGACATGTACCAGACTGTCAACTCTGTCAATCAAGATAGAAACAGCCATCTAGAAGCCTTCGTTCTTACATAACGTAAGTCTGTCTCAGTAGTGAACCAGGTTCAGGGGGTCCGTACATTTCTGCAACCACTATATACGCTGCCACGCACGAAATCGGCGTCTGCGACGTCATTACGGAATCAAGCAGGTCGAGTTTGCCCAACAATATTGCCGTATGCTGTGTACCCCGTGCCAACTGATGCATTTGGGCCTGCCTGGTCGGAACGTAAAGCATAAGTCACTGGGTCGATAGGGAAACGATAAAGACCGCGCCGGTAGTGCCTCGTCATTGCAGAAGTGCTCTGTGGAGAGTCCGGTGCAGTTCACGACTAGACTCGGCGACTGGAAGTCACTCGTATGGACGAAGTCGTTGATTTTCTTAAGGAAGGCGTGCAGTGACAAGTCGTGCACGCTTGGCCTTCACTTGCCTGAGCAGGTGATCGATATATGGCAGCGGATTGATGGCGACAGATATGAAGGAGTAGCCGTGTTTGGAAGTGATTGCCGGCAATTGAGATCGATCGAGAGTGGTGAAGTCCTGCATCTCCTCGGCATACCAAGGTGGCTTGTTAGAAAAGATGGCGATCGGACACTTTCGGATGCCCATTTCTTCGCCTTTTCCGACCCCTGCTCAGCGATAGTCCGCCAAATGTCTTAGCTAAAGATATCCCAATTGCTCGTGTCTGTGTTTCGCGTGCGTGTTCGCCATATGGCGCCCGCCCAAGTTGAACAGTGATCGATCGACTCATCCCCCGGCAGTATTTTGCAACTATGGTGACTTTGTAGCCAGCTTCGAGGAGGGTGACTGTTGTCTGGAGGCCGATCACACCGGCGCTGGTGATGTCAGTAATCGAGAAAGTGCGCATGGTGTGTACTTACCCTATGCCTGCAACGTGCGCCATGTTAATCGACTCAATGAAGTGTTTACCTTGATGTTCAGAGAGGTGACAAACGTATCTGTGAAGTAGCAGCTTGTTTACCATATACTTACTGCAGCTTCGTATTGCACGTACTCGCAAGCTGCTGCCCGTTCTGCAATGCCTGGGGTTTTGGCGAATAGCCTGAGCAGCGGGCTTACTTCACCTACTTACACGCCGGCTTCATCGCATTAGAGCGCTGGTAGTTAGGAATGAGTAACTTCACGTGTAAAACCTAGTTTTGTAGATAGAACTCTAGGCTTCGATAACGAGTAGCAGCTTAGAGACGCCCTCGACAGATCAAATTGTCAGCAAGATCATGTTCCTGACCTGATAACCGTACAGACATTGTTGGTGATGTCTATGCATGGGTGGGGTATGGGACATAGCCGCAAGGCTTGGGTGACAAGCGGAATGGCGATTAGAATGATGCAAACCCTGCACACAGCTGAGCTGTCGATGACTTGTCATACGCAAGATTGGCAAATCTGCAACTGCACACTTTAGAACTGCTTCATCATGGACTGGATGACCATCCTGGGGTGTCGCAACCAAACGCGCTCACTTACGATGCGTTGCGAACTTGTTGGCCATCATTAGAAGAAGAATTTATGTTTGGTCAACCACCAGCCAATCTAAGCCTAACCAGGTCAGATGAACTCCTCGACTATATGCTTGGAGATATGGCACATTACTACAATACGCTTGTCAGAGAGTTCGATATTTGGGTACGTATGTTCAATTGGACCATCAGCGGCGCCAGACGATTACCAGGTATGGATTTGCCTAAGAATCACCCATGAAGTCCTCAATCACTGTGGAAATCATTCTACGGAGAACTCCAAGCATGGCGAAGCCTTCATAAAAGCCGATTGTTATTGGTGAGTTGTAGAATATCGTGCCCCCCCCCCCCCTGATTTTGCGCATAAGTAATTCTGCAACAATGACTGAATCCCCACATGCCTTTAGTACAACAACAACCTTGGTATCTTTCTAATCGCATGGAGGAGCTGAATCTTATAGTAGTAAGTACATATAGGCGTTGCGCCTTAAATGTAGGTGACGGATCTAAACAGAGTGTAGAGGTGGCAGGAGGGTAGGTGAGATAACGGTAGCGATAATAGCGATGATGTAGGGTTGATTATGTGCAGGCACGGTGAGTGGCTGTGGAGGTGTGGTTCAGGGTCTAGCACGCGAGGAGCTACCATATATATCTATACACTTGACATACCCCGCCCTACGTACTGTTAGGTCCCAAAGATAGGGGGCCATGCTGCGCTAGGACAGGCTGAATCGTTCGCATTGACGAGCACACTTCATCGCAGCATCGTTCGCCTCACTTCCGCTGCCGACGAAGAATGCTTTTTATAATCCATGCTGGTAAGATGGGAATCTGGTCCCTCATGGGGCCCCAGGACATACCTAGCTAGGCCTTCTGCAGAGTCGGTGGTGTATGCAAGAGTGTGCACATTGCTGACCCGACTCATATGTGTCACAATGGCCCTCATGACTTCTTTGTTGCCATGGCCTATGATGGACACAGCAGCACCACCACCACAGGCATCGAGTATGGGTCTGTCATCCTCCAGATAGAGGCAATGGCCAGAAGCTGAAACAGCTCTATGAGGCGGATGGGTCAAAGAACGATGGAGCAGCGACGGCTCTTGGTCTGGGAGAGACATTTTGGGTGAGGGTTCTGGTATGGAGGAATGTAGTATGGCTTCAGAAACCGATAGGCTTTGACGGCTCATCTACAGTAATAAAGACATGAGATTTGCGAGATCTTGCACCCATCTTATCGCTGCAGCATCGAGTTTGCGACCTTGCAGTTGCCAGTGCGGGCTCACCTCTACGTCCTCGCGTTTGAGGCCCTGTGCGTTTGGCATCGCCTTTGCGGCCTCGGGTCTGTAGCTTCGCATCTGTTCGCCCTGAGTAGATGTTGCTCTGCAAAGAGGTCTTGCAGCCTCTAGCGTACATACCTAAGTGTCCTATCTTTTGCTATGGTGTTCTATAGGGTCTATGCCTAGAAATTGTGGATAACCAGCAGACCTTGCAGGAGGGAGGAAGTCGCAAGCCAACGTGATGTGAGGGAGCGACCATCCTATTGACAAGTTCCTCGTTCAAGGGAAACAACGTTCGTCTCAACCAGATCCGCTCCTGGTACTGTCAGACCCAGACCTTGCAGTCGGTGGTTAGAGTGTTGCACCCCGCAGCTGCAGGCACAGATGCATTTCTCCGCAAACGCAGAAAAATGACGCACGCGCGTGGGCCCTCTGCATCTCCGCATCTGTTACACCGGCGACCTCGCGAGCCTCTCTAAGACCTCTACACACCTCCATCCTGGATTGAACACAAGCTCTGGCAGGTTTGCCGACTCTTTCCAGTTGTCGTCTGACACACTCGCAGGGCAGGAGCGCCTGAGCCCACCGGAACCGAGGTCACGAGCCGTCAAGTTCAAGCCATCGTTGCTTGGCCTGAGCGTCCTACCCCAGACGATATAACACGATGGAGACGCCGGCGTTTCTGCGCTCCGCCATGCCCCGGACGCCTTCAATCCTACCATTTCTGAGAAGCGGCACGTAGTTTGTTCTGTGTATTTTTTTACTGGGAGCCATGGGGAAGCCTGCGCGTTACAACTTCGACGTGCGCCCTGCCGCGCATTCTGACGCTATTGTTGCGGGCGACAAGTATCGATTCACTATCCTTACAGACGGCCTCCTGCGATTCGAATGGTCTGAGGATGGCAAGTTCGAGGACCGAGCATCTACCTTTGCGGTAAACCGAAAACTGGCCGTGCCCGACTTCTATGTATGGGACCGCGGCCATGGTATCGAGATCGTCACGAAACGCTTCCATGTAATCTACGACAAGAGGAAGTTCAGCGCGGAGGGACTCAAGATCAACTTGAAGGGCAATGTGATGGGCAGTTGGACGTACGGGCAAGATGTCTCGAACCTGGGGGGAACGACACGCACATTGGACGGGGTCAATGGCAGAACAGAATTAGGACCAGGTGTTCTGTCGAGAGACGGTATTGCTGTCTTGGATGATAGCAAGTCCATGCTGTTCGAAAAAGATGGGTGGATCACAGGCCGCAGGAACGGCGACGACATCGACCAATACATCTTCATGTACGGCCGCGACTACCGTGAAGCTGTGCGCGCATACTACGCCGTCTCTGGCAGCCAGCCACTTCTCCCGCGATACGCGATGGGCAATTGGTGGAGTCGCTACCACGCATATGACGAGAAGGAATACATGGAGCTGCACGATCATTTCGAGAAGGACGATGTCCCTATGAATGTGGCTGTTGTGGACATGGATTGGCATCTTGTCTGGGATCTGCCTGATGGTATCAATGGCTGGACGGGATACACCTGGAACAAGGAACTTTTCCCAGATCCAGACGCTTTCATGAAGAAGCTGCATGATCGTGGTATGAAGTTAACACTGAACCTGCACCCTGCAGATGGATTCAGGTGGCACGAAGCTCAGTACGCAGAGGTTGCGAGGTACCTGGGTATCGATCCAGCAAGCAAGAAGACTATTGAGTTTGATTGCACAGACAGGACGTTCATGGATGCATACTTTGACATCGTCCACCACCAACATGAGGCTCGTGGCGTCGATTTCTGGTGGGTCGACTGGCAGCAAGGCAACACATCCAAGATACCCGGTGTCGATCCGCTCTGGGTGCTCAACCACTTCCATTTTCTCGACAGTGGCCGAGGGTCACAGAGGCCATTAATTCTTTCACGCTTCGGAGGTCCAGGTGCGCAGCGGTACCAGATCGGATTCTCTGGCGATACAATTATCACATGGGAGTCGTTGAACTTCCAGCCTGAGTTCACAGCCACATCATCCAACATCGGGTACGGATGGTGGAGTAACGACATTGGTGGCCACACCCATGGCTTCAAAGATGACGAATTGACAACAAGATGGGTACAGCTGGGCTGCTACTCGCCCATTCTACGACTGCACTCGGACAACAACCCCTTCAACACTAGAGAACCATGGCGCTTCAACGAGGAAAGTCGAGTAATCATGGAAGATACTCTCCGCTTCCGCCACCGACTGATCCCGTACCTCTACACAATGAACGCTCGCTCAGCTTCAGACGACGAGCCGCTCGTCCAGCCCATGTACTGGGATTATCCTGAAGAAGATTCGGCATACAATGTCCCCAACCAGTTCCGCTTCGGCAGCGAGCTCATCGTGTCTCCTATCACTCAACGCCGCGACAACACCACTCATCTCGGCGGCGCCAAAACCTGGCTGCCAAGCGGCCGCTACGTCGACATCTTCACCGGCGTAGTCTACAACCGCAAGGGCGACCTGCAAGTCCACCGCCCGCTGCACCAGACCCCCGTGTTCGTTCGCGAAGGCGCCATCGTTCCCCTCGACGGGGCCTGGCGTCCCAAGAGCGGCAGCCCGAACCCCGAAAGCCTGGAAATCCTCCTCGCCGTCGGCGCAGATGGCTCCTTCACCCTTATCGAAGACGACGGTAGCGGCTCCCAAGTCGACGACGGCGGTTTCCGCATGATCGACGACGAAGGCGTCGAGGCCTCAGCGGACAAGATAGTGCACTTCAGCTACACGCCGATCACATACAAGCAGTCGACCGGCGTGGTGAAAATCGGTCCCACCAGCCCGTCTAATCCTGCTATACCTAAGAACAGGACGTGGAAGATCAGGCTGCTGGCTCATACGCCGACTCGAGATGCGGAGATTCGGTGCATCTCCATGAGCCCCAACATGAAGCGCAATGCCAAACCGCTCTCCTACACCACTTCCAGCGAGAGCAACGGCACTGTCATCACACTCAGTTCTATCCCAACAGATAACTCGTGCATCATTGAGCTCGGGTTTACATCTCCATCTGGGCCACAGCTGGATGTCATCGACCCGAACCCGAAGATCTGGGACATCATTGATAAGGCGTGGATCGAGATGGATCAGAAGTGGGATATCTGGAATTGTGTCAACAATAGCGAACCGGTGCTGAACAAGGTCAGGGCGTTGAGTGGCAGGGGGTTGAAGCGAGAATTGTTAGACGCCATACTCGAGCTTCTTCTGGCAGACGAGCGGTATGCTGGAGCGGGGGCGGGCGATGAGATGGTGATGTGAAGTTGAACTCAGGACCTCATATGGTTTCTCGGTGCATAACCAAGCTTAGTTTTACAACTGATATGGGTTTTCCTTGGATATATTCCGAGCTCTGTGCTTCATAGTATCTATACGTGTTGATTTGCAATATGTCGAATGCTCGTATTAGCGTATGATGTCACCACTCCTAACCCAACACCAAAGGACCATTTTGTGCTCTACAGCACGTACGTAAGCCATCCCGATAGCATTGAATCTTTCTCTAACCTACCTCTGAGTTGCTCCTCGTTCCTTTTCCGCCCCTCTCCCGTGCCCTTTCTCCACATCTTGATCATGGCGCCGAAAGAGTGCACGCTCTGCCACACCCCACGACAAATACTCGTGCGATGTCAAATTGACGAAACGGGCGTGTGGAACTTTGTCTGTCCCGGAAAATGCTGGAAATCGGTATCAGGGGGCGTCGAGGACGCAAAGGGTCTGGAGGGACAATACCCACATTACAGATACGGCGGCATGGTAAGCGAAGATACCATACCGTTATGCAAGTGAACACGGCCATTGAAGAGGGCTGATGGTAGATGGAGAAGTGGGCTGGTTAGCTGACACGAGGGCAGTGGAAAGACAGACACGCCGACGGGCCTGTGAGCGCGAAGAAGCCGAGGAAGGTCAAGGAGAGGCAGAAAAAGGAGGCAGAGGAGAGGGAGACGCAGGGGAGAGGTAATGGAGCGGACGAAGGCGTAGAGAGTGATGGCGAAGACGGGGCTGAGGAAGATGGCCTGGTGGATGATGATGAGATTCAGGCTCGAGACCCCAAAGACGCGTCGAAGGCTGGCGAGAGCGTGCGAGACTAAGAGGGCCCCCAAGCTTTGCTCAAATGCTACATTCGACCAGTATCTTGCTACATGTTTGTACAATGTATATCCGGCACATCCAACGCCTATAATGCGAAGCCCGTATCGTACAGTCCTGTCGTCTACCGCCTGAATTCAATCTCGCCACCGGTCTTGTGCCCCTTCATGGCCTCCCTGAAGCCCTTGCTATTCAGAATCTCATCCACCTTGGCCATCATCGGGCCCTCCCTCCTCCTGCCGACATCATCCGGCGCAACCTCCTCACCCGCCCGCGTCGCCGTCTCCAAGTCCTCATACTCCCAAATATTCGCCTTCATACCGACCCCATGGTACTGGTGCTCCGTCAAGAACGCCAGCCACGCCTTCACCACATCCGGGTGCCCGTCCTGGATCTGAATAAGGCGGCGCATAGTGATGCGCTCGAAGTTCTCCTGCGACTTCTTGAAGATGAAAACGTCTCGCGGGACCGTCCAGCGCTCGGTTATGCGGGGCAGAGGGATGGGGCCGCGTGCCGAAAGGCCCATGTAGTATGCGGCGCGCACGGCGAAGTCGGCGAAGAGCAGCAGGTTGCGGATCGAGTAGGTGCGCAGCTGCAGATCGCACACGGGGACGCCGTATTGGGGTTCGCGGCGCAGCGGGCGCAGATTGACGGCGCGGACGTTGAGGGGCTGGCGGAGCTCGTCGAGGGCGGCCTGGGTCTTTGGGTCGAGGGGTTCTTTATCGTTGGGGAGCGTGATGCCCTTTTCTCTGCAAGCATGTTAGGGGCGTGGTGTGTGAGTGTGAGTGAGTGTGTGTGTGTGAGTGAGTGAGAGAGAGAGAGAGAGAGAGAGAGAGAGAGAGTGTGTGTGTGTGTGTGTGTGTGTGCGTGTGTGTGTGTAGGGAGCGGGCGGCGTACTTTGCGATCTTGATGGGCTCGACGCCGGCGCGCTTGTATGCTCGCAGCAGCGTCAGGTCGTCCGGCGTCGACTGCATCGCCTTCCACTTCTGCTGGGCTTCCTCGCGCGTCTTGGGCTCCCACTTCGCGGCTCGCTTTGCCGCCTTCTTCTGGCTGTTCCACAGACTGTCCTCTCATCAGCATGCGCTCTTTTGGGCGGTGGACGTGGCTGTGCGTACGCCTTGTACTCGCCAGGATCGAGGTTCATGTCCTGCAACCGCTCCCCGAGCGACATGTTCCCGCTCTCTACGTCGGCCCTCAGGTCGGCCATGACCTTCCGCGATTCGTCATCCTTCGCTTCTCTGCGCGCAGTCGTTGTGCAGAAGGGGCGGGAGCCATGTGTCATCTGTATGCGTGAGCCCTGGACATTCGAGCGTGTACTGAGCGCGGAAGGTGACGCCAGCCTGCCCGCGGGACTGCAGTCGTGCAATCGCAGTGCCCTCATCTCACCTTGGTCCTCTTCGCCGGCCCCATAAAGGAGCGCATACATCTCGGCGCCGCCATTGCTGCTGTCGTCGCCGCTGGTGTTGATGATGTCTCTGAACTTCTTCAATTGCACCTCGCGCTAGCACGCTTTCGGTCACCGCCCGGCACGTCGGATTCCGCCGTGGACCTTCCCACCCTGCGATAGTAGCCATACCCACCGAGCCACTTGGTATTCTACATTTTCTCTCTACTGTATCTCTACTTCTTCCACTCCTCTACAACATCCAAGAGATCAAGCAAGAAAGAGCTGGTGAAAATGGCAACCCTCGATTCCGTGGTAGCACCAAACGCCTACGTGCGTGCAACCGAGACCGCCAAATACGTACAGTCACAGTTACCAGAGTCCCTTCAACATCCCAAGGTAGCAATCATTTGTGGATCTGGACTTGGTGGCCTGGCCGATACGATCGAAGCTGAGCCAAAGGTTGCGCTGGACTATGCCAATATCCCCAACTTTCCTCAGAGCACAGGTGAGTAGGCATGCACAGAAGGGAATAAAGTAAAAGCCATGATCAGGGGATTCGAGGGCAGAATGGCCGTTGAGGCATTGCGCTTGTGGATTTTATTCCATTGCACCACGATTCCACAAAATGATGTTGAGGGAACCAAGGTCAGGGTGTGGACGTTACAATTCGCGAAGTACTTACTATCTCAAAAAGACACGGCTGACAATCCCTCCCAGTGGCCGGCCATGCAGGCAAATTCGTCTTTGGGCAAATCGGCTCCCAAAAGACCACAGTAGCACTACTAGTCGGACGGGCACATTTCTACGAAGGCCACTCCATGGACGCCGCAACCTTTGCAACACGCGTCTGCAAGCTCCTCGGCGTGGAAACCATCATCGTCACGAACGCCGCCGGGGGCCTGAACCAGAGCTACCGCGTAGGCGACATTGTGTGCTTGAACGATGTGAGTCCTGTTGATTCCACTCTCAATCACGATGACTG
Source organism: Macroventuria anomochaeta (assembly GCF_010093625.1). NCBI lineage: Eukaryota > Fungi > Ascomycota > Dothideomycetes > Pleosporales > Didymellaceae > Macroventuria > Macroventuria anomochaeta. The sequence continues at coordinate 985,968 of NW_022985366.1, forward strand.
CTGACGCAGCACAGCACCTCAACATGGCCGGTCTGGTTGGAATCCATCCTCTGCGTGGACCTAACATCGACGAGTTTGGCACACGATTCCCACCTCTCTCAGACGCGTATGACCTTGACCTCCGGAGACGCACGCACAAGGCCTGGGTCAAGTTGGGGCTCGACAAGCAGCAGCGCAAATTGCACGAGGGAGTGTATGCGTTTGTTGCGGGACCAACGTAAGTCGTTCATGTTCTTGTCATTGTTCTATCTTTATGCTCGAATGAAGAGCTGACGTGATGTAGCTACGAGACGCGAGCCGAGTGCCGGATGCTCAATATGCTAGGCGCCGACGTCGTAGGCATGTCAACTGTGCCTGAGATTATTATTGCAAGACACGCCGGCATCCGCGTTCTGGCGTTCAGTCTGGTGACGAACAGTGCTGTTCTCGAGGCCGGCTCCAAGGGCAACAACCCTGAGATCCAGGAGATGAACAGGGCGGAGCTGACGGCGCATCTGACCAAGGGTATGGCGAACCATGCTGAGGTCTTGGACGCTGGGAGGGAGGCAGCCAAAGATATGGTCGCCCTTGTTAAGCAGGTGATAAGCGATCTGCATGAGGAGTAGGTATCAAACCAAGATGTGGTTGACATGGCGAGTGAGCTTGTAAACAGCATGCAAGCGCTAAAAGCCTGCTGCAATTTGATCACCGACATTGCTGTGATGATTGACATGAGAGCAGTGCGCCGGACGGGGTGTGCGGCAGAAAGCCATCAATACACTCTGTATATGGGCAAATTTGGAGCCTGAGGATTCAAGCCAATGATGGATAGGCTCAAGGCTTGGAGACCCTGCCCTTGTTGCGCTTCGCCTGCTGCTTCTTGTAGAAGTTCTTGCCTCCGCTGGCCTTCTTGACGGAAATGTCGTTGTACTTGCGCTTGAAGCGACCGCTGTTCTCCTCCTGATTGACGACTTCCTCCAGGAGGGTCTGCTTGCGGTCCCTGTTGCTCAGGCGGCTGCTGAAGAACTCTGTAGGACCCTCGATGATGGTGCCGACCTGTGAGAACGCTGGTACATCGTTCTTCGCATTGTCTTTCTTGTAGTGCCGCTTGGGGTCTAAGACGTTCCTCATTTTAAGAAGCTGCAAGTCACGCTTGAGCTCGGGAGTGAGGTCGGTCTTGGGCATGTTAAACCATTCAGCGCCAGCAGTAGCCTTCTTCTCCTGCGTAAGCTGTCAGTATATAGTCGAGTACAACAGTTATGAACAGCAAAGGTATGTGTAGTGCCTCAGTGTAACTATGAATAAAAACCATCAGATGGTGCAGGAAGGCATCCAAGACGGAGCCCGAGTCTGCGTCAGGAAAAAGTTTGGGATAATTATCATCACTGGCAGGGAACTATAGAAATTTTGAACGTACCTCTTTCCGCTTGCGCTTGTCGGCGATGGGGTCATCGATCTTCTTGATACCGTTAGCAAGAGCCAGCTGCTTCTTGTCGATTAGCTTCGAGTGATCAAGACGAGTGATGTTGCCCTCGGTCTTCTCGTATGTGTCGGCGATATGCCCGGGCCTCAGCTTGGGAAGCTTGAAAGGCGCATCTGATACAGTAACTGGCTGCAAGGCTGCCTTTGCGCGCATGCGCTCGGCGGCCTCGTTCAGCAGCTCCTTGATCTGCTGATCGGAAAGCTCCTCATCGGTGTCATCCTCGAGGAGAGGCTGATGCGCTGGCAACGGCTCCATGTTGACGTTCGCGTAGGATGCACAGAGGTTGGAGAATTCGAGGTCGCGAAACTTTTTTGAAAGGGACAGCGCTTGGGCCATGCAGTCGGCAAAAACAACCTCCACGGCCCGACGTCACGGGCCGGCTGCTGTTGTCTTGCTGTTCAGCGTGCTGGAATCTCCAGACCGGGTCAGCTTCACTTTCGAACGAAAGGGTGCTTATGATGCGTGTCTGCACACTTTGACACATCTCTCAAGCCTAGCGAAGGCCAACGCACACTGGACGGCTAATATAACCAATCACAAACTTCTCATCATTCCTTTGATCCAATCAAAAACCTGGACTGGGATGCATTCGTTCCCTACAATATGCGTTACTTCGCGGGAGATGTGCTACTGTCGAACCCAGCGATACCCTTGAGGGAGTCAGATCACGATGGCTTAAAGACTAAAGCTCTGTGTAAGACCAAGTGTGATGCGCATGCATAGGCGCTGTATCGTGATCGTGCTGTTAGGCTCTGGGGCTGTGACGGTTGTTTCCTGTGGAACGATCACCGCGAGATGCATATAAGCATGGCGCCAGGCTTACGGTGACATCTTGGCTTTCCATCTTATCGTGCCTCTGATAACTATGGTATGTTTGTTTTCAGAGGATCTCCATGATCGATCACTAGACCCAAGCACAGACAACACAGCTTGGAGTTCGTCACCGCAAGCGGCCCCCGCTTAAGCTTGCTGCAGCTCCCCAACCACTCAAAGCACGCCTCGAATCCAACCATAACCACCTCCAGACACCACCACGGCATATTTCTGAACGACTATTCGGTGTCGCACATCTCTGCACATATTCGTCCATACACATCGAGACCTACCGTCCGCGTTACTTAATCAGACGCGCTTCTCCGTCGTCGCGTAACATTTGCGCGACACCGCAGTCATGGACCAGCTCCAAGGTCACAACCAGCAGAAAATGCGCCAGGCACCTGCCGCACCCAGGCGGTACGATGGGCAATCTGGCAATCCTCTCTACGATCCCGCAAACGGTGGCCACTATGGTGAGTTCACGCCCTGCAATGGCGCATTGGCGCATTGGCGCAACAATACGCGCTTGTCGCATTGCACGTACACTGAGCTAACTCTACTCTCCAGGCGCCTCTGCTGCTGTATGTTCACATTTGCGCGCCCGCGCACTCTATGCTGTGAATTACTCACTGATATTTGGACCAGATCGCCGCCCAAGGCCATGCGCCCGACCCACAGCTGTTCACTCAGTCATGGCAGAACGTACGCTGCCTTCAAGTCAGTCTCAGGCGCACCACCGATGCTGACGCGACAACAGGTCAATCAAGGGTTGACTGGTAACTACCGCGATATCCTCAATACGTACTGGCAACAACAAGTCACCAAACTCGAGACCGATGAACACGACTACAAGTTACATCAGCTCCCATTGGCGCGCATCAAGAAGGTCATGAAGGCCGACCCAGAAGTCAAGATGATCTCAGCCGAGGCGCCAATATTATTCGCGAAGGGCTGCGACATCTTCATCACAGAGCTTACCATGCGCGCCTGGATACACGCCGAGGAGAACAAACGCCGCACACTCCAGCGATCCGACATTGCATCCGCCCTGTCCAAGTCCGACATGTTCGATTTCCTCATTGATATTGTCCCTCGAGAGGAGGCACACCCCCACAAGAGAAGTGGCGGACAAGGCGCCGCTCCTGTTCAGTCGTCAGCTGCACAGGTACCTCCTGGTGGCATGCCCCAGCAAGTGCACGCCCAACACCAGATGCCGCCCCCAGACTACGGGATGGGGCAGCACATGCAGCAGCAGGAGGACTTCCGTCAGCCGAACATGTACGCAGGTGCTGTTCAAGCCGACCCAAGTGCTTACGGACAGCAACACATGTTCGATCAGGGAGTGTACGGCGGGTACCCCATGCAGCAGCCTGTAAGTCGTTAGAACTCTTCCACACATCGCGAATCTGTACTGACTGACATAGATGTACCCTGTGAGTCAGCGAGGACCGGACCCTGCTGGAGCAGGCGATCACCAAGGCTACCGCGGCGACGCCGAAGCAGATGCTGATGCTGAAGGCGAGAGGGAAGACTTTGGTCCTTGATCTAGGCTAACTTCTCGCTGATAGCTTACCGAGACATTCTAATTCGGAGTGTCGAAGTAGACTATGCGTTGTTACGGGAACGACAGGTCAATGTCCATTTCTTCGACCAGCGTCCTTTGCGTCTTTCATCACGAGTTTGAACATTGCCAGCAGCACCACTGGTCTACGAGGTACAGCTCTTCTCTAAGGCCGAGCAAAGGCACATGTAAATGTGAAACTTCCAGAGAATATGCCTTGGGCGACTGGTTGCAGCTCAGACAATGTTTCTCCACATTTGGCGTTCTCGTACGGCTCTTGTAGCGGGAGTTCACACGGCTTGGTAGTTCTACGGTGTTTTGGAGCTATGGGTCTGGTATTGGCACGGCCGCGGATGGCCTTACGGAAGGCTGGAGTCTTTCAGGTACACACAAAACGAGCAAACTGAACACACCTCTCTCCTATTTCACGCGCATGCGTTTTGCGGCCGCGCGGGTGTCCGGTCCCTCCCGAGCATGTAAAGGTGGATTGCCGTCGACGCACCGAGGCTCTCCGGAGTGTCATCATCGTCATGTGCGTTCGTGAGGCTTTCGTACACGAACATAAAGAAGACCCCAATGCCCCAGATCAAGATGGAAAAAGTCACGATCTTCCTTAGCCCGCGTTCCAGCAGTGTTCCTTGCGCACCTCAAACCCGCCCGCGCGGTACCCCACCAATCGCCCGCACGCCCCTGCCCTGCCAAGGTGATTGAATGCCATTCACCCCCGTCTCGTGCTACAAGCTCTGTACTTAAACTTCGAGTCTGCTGCTCCTTGCTACTTCTCAGTTTTTCTTCAGCTTCACCTTTCTTCCCTCACCTACCTTTCCCGCTGCTTCAATTGCACCTTCCCTACCCCGCAGCTCTTCACACCACCTGAGAGCTACCCCGCTCCGTCAACAAACACCACACCACCACTTCACATCTCAACAAGATGGTTAAGGCCGTTGTCGCAGGTGCCGCTGGAGGCATTGGTCAGGTGAGGGTGAAGCTGTAAAGCTCCAGAAGTGTTCTAACCAAGCACAGCCCTTGTCTCTGCTGCTCAAGCAGAACCAGCACGTCACCGAGCTCGCCCTCTACGATGTTGTCAACTCGCCCGGTGTCGCTACCGATCTGTCACACATCTCGTCTCCCGCTGTACGAGCTAGCCCCCACGCGTTCCATACACATGAGTAAGAGCTGACAGGTAGCAGAAAGTAACAGGCTACCTGCCAAAGGACGATGGCCTCGCACAGGCTCTCAAGGGCGCTGACATCGTTGTCATCCCCGCTGGCATTCCTCGTACGTGTGCCACGGTGATGGAATCAGTAATTGACCGAGATCACGCTGACAATTCGTAGGCAAGCCTGGTATGACCCGTGACGACCTCTTCAAGATCAACGCCGGTATCGTCAAGGGCCTCATTGAGGGTATTGCCCAGCACTGCCCCAAGGCCTACATCCTCGTCATCTCCAACCCTGTGAACTCGACAGTCCCCATCGCCGCTGAGGTCCTCAAGGCCGCTGGTGTCTTCGACCCCAAGAAGCTGTTCGGTGTCACCACCCTGGACGTTGTCCGTGCCGAGACCTTCGTCGCTGAGATCACTGGCGAGAAGAACCCCGCAAACCTCAACATCCCCGTCATTGGTGGTCACTCCGGCGAGACTATCGTTCCTCTGTTCAGCCAGGCCAAGCCTAGCGTCAGCATCCCTTCTGAGAAGCTCGATGCTCTCGTAAACCGTAAGTACGCAGCTTCAAACTCAAGCCTCACGAGACTGACAGAAGACAGGCGTCCAGTTCGGTGGTGACGAGGTTGTCAAGGCCAAGGACGGTGCTGGTTCCGCCACTCTCTCCATGGCCTACGCTGGTTACCGGTAAGCATCTCCAGATGTGCTTGTGTAGTTCATGACTAACACTTTTAGATTCGCCGACAAGGTCATCAGGGCTGCCAAGGGCGAGAAGGGTCTCATCGAGCCCAGCTTCGTCTATCTCCCCGGTGTCGAGGGTGGTGACGCCGTTGCTAAGGCCACTGGCACTGAGTTCTTCTCCGTCCCCATCGAGCTTGGCCCCAGCGGTGCCGAGAAGGCCATCGACGTCGTCAGCAGCGCCAACGACCACGAGAAGAAGCTGCTGCAGGCCTGCTACGAAGGCCTCAAGGGCAACATCTCCAAGGGCGTCGAGTTCGCCCAGAATCCTCCTGCCAAGTGAGTTATGCCTACTCTGTATATGGTTATACAGTACTAACAGACCTCAATAGATAGGCTATGATACCCTCGATGGATGATGAGAGACGAATACCACAACGGAGAATTTACATGAACATGCCTACTTATCTGCATGAAGAGCTACTGCAGCCTCCCATCTAGATAGTCCAACGGAATCCACTGAAGACAACATGACACCTTGCTCGTGATACATCCCAAGATGCACTCACTATGCTCCCGAACGCCGCTCAATGCCGCTAAATGACACTCATGCTACAATCTCCTTTCATCATCTACTATTCAGTTCTTCGCCCCCGCCGTCCTGATCTGGAACGTCGCACTCGGCAACGCACTACACTCAGCCTGCACACTCGCCCTAATCCCCAACCCCTCCAAACACCCCCTTACCACTCCCGCCGGGAAGTACAGAAACGGCTGCACCCGTTCTATACTATTCGCCTCCCTGGCCAGCCCCATCTCATTCAACCCATTCCCATCCGCGTCGCCCTCCCTCAACATTCGCTCCGCGGCCTCGTTGATGCGCGCCTGCACTTCGGGCGTGTACTTTTTCGTGTCGAAACTCATCCGTGTGAGGGGCTTGAAGGTGTTGTCGGTCAGCACGTAGATGCCTCGGTGGTTGGTCTTTAGGTTGTCGATTTGTTTGCGGAATAAAAGTGTCCAGAGATCTTTGCAGAGGAATTTTATGCAGTCGAGCGGCGTTACGGGGCGTGGTGTGTCGCGCGAGAATCTACACGGTGTGTATTAGCAATGTTGTAGAGGGCTGGTTGGATGTAGGGAATGCATACCGTTCTACAACTCCTAGGCCGACGCGATAGCCCAGACTTTCGAGGCGGTGGAATACTGCTTCTCGCGATTCTTCTTCGTCGACTGTTGCTGTTCCGCCTGCGCCTATTGTCCCTGCTGCTGCGCCTGCTGCTGTGCTGCTTGCGTCGTTGCTGTGTGATGACAATCTGTTTGCTTTTGCTGTTGATGTGCCTGTCCACTCTTCTTCTCGTAGCGCGAGGTCAGCGGTTATACGGTAGGCCATGGGTACCAGCTCGATCAGGAGGAGGTCCAGACATGTGCTGTTTAGGAGGGAGAAGGTGGGGTCGGTGTAGGATGTTGGTGTATCGGTTGGGGGTTGTGTTGGTTGTGCCATGGCGGACGAGGTTTATGTTGAAGCAGGCTCTTTCCAGATATTCCTCAATTGGTTGTTTGAGTGGAGGGCGCGCCGGTGTGGGAGCTTCGAGATGTTCGAGAATACGCAATGGTGGGTTTGTGTGGGAGCGCGATGTGGTTGTATGCGTAAGGTAACGTCTATGCTGGAGAATGGCTAATTCGTGAGAAGGCTGTGTTGAGCTTTGGGGAGCTTCGATATGCTGTGTTTGGTGTGGTGTTGGAGACTCGTGCAGTTGAGCCGCGGTCGATCATCCATGTCAGGGTCCGATGTGATTGCTTGGCACGACCAAAACTCTCCCCTTCGACCTGTGAACGTGTCCATTTCACATCACTTCCGCAATAGGGTCGTCATAGCCTCTCATCTAGAGGGGCAGCAATCACCTTTGAAGCTCCTGGCTCGTCATTTCGATAGGATGGACCATTCGGACACCTTGGGCAAAGTCAAAATGCTCCTCAGATATCTAGGAGGTAGATTTTGCCATAGACCTTCCGTACATACTTTGAGAATGGCATCCCTACCATTTCGCGTCGAAAGATCATAGATTCTCCATTGTACCACACAACAGTAAGACGTTCAAGTGGCTCGCTCTCGACACACTATCAAGCGACCGTACCCTCGGAGGTCATTCGGGATAAATCAAGATGGGTTTCAACATCCAACGGTGTGGTTATCGTGATGACGATGCCTGGAAAGCCCTTATCACTGCATGGAAAGAAGAGGTTGCGTCAGGTATTCGAGGACTCTACGTTGATAGCGACCGCATAGCAGACGCACTCGACATGAAAGTACACGAGGATCGCACGGCTTTGAACAGTGCAACTGTTGGAAAAAGTGCAAGCGATTCACGCAGACTGGATTGGGAATCATATACAAGGGCAAGGAAAAGCGAGACCCGATGTCTACTATTCCGAATACTGCGTGCATGTGGATGCCGAAGCACTCGACAGCTGTCTACAATTCCTGGCACTGCCTGAAGAGAGGCAATACCAACTCGGGATGCCCATACGCTACCCGCGAGACCCGGCTTTGGGGCAAGAGTCCTTACGTCAACATTGTCCGGCCACCAACATTGAAAGTTCTCAACTCTATCTACCTTGACGATAAGACAGATGCGGAAGTGCCCGTCTCCATCGAAGTGTTCCCGTGGACTGTGTTACAAGATGTTTATGAAGCCATCGGTGAGGACTGGTTCTATCAAGCCGTAATGGAAGACTGGACTCACGACCAAGATAGGGTCGTTGTGTAGTGACACACCTCGTCGGCATCGTGGCAACGCCCCCCGATACGTTATAGACACTCAAGAACAGCTTCGTATTGAACCTTTCCGATTTCCTACGCACTCTGCAGAAACACGACCAGCACTGCCGAGTACGCCGCCGCAGCTGCTAGTGTCTCAAACGGCCTTGCAGTGGTCGTACATGCTATCAAGCCCAGGAACAAGACGATGAACCCTGTTATGACGCCTAGTCTCCTCATTGTACCTGCAGTAACCGCGAGCGCCCACAATGGTGCGATCAACATCAGCATCCCAAGGACGATGACTGTAAGGCCGAAGAAGTTATCGATCCTGGTGTCTGAAGAGTAGTGCAGATTCTCCACGTGCGCACTATGCAGCGGAAGTGGTGGATCTCTTGATGCCCAGATCCTGGAGAGCCGAAACCGTGTGGACTTTTCGAGCAATCGGCGCAGATGGGTTCTGGGTTTCGGGACAAGCTGTACCAAGTCGAACCGGTTCTCTATGTACTTGACCTCATTCTCGGCGATCGCATTCTCCTCGTTGTACAACCAGTTCGATATGCTCTGTGTGTATCGCTTGTCCACAAGTGGACGTTCTCGGAGTGTGGAGTGCTGGAGTAGGAGCTCATCTACATTTGAGTTAGTCCTTTCCCCAAATGTAATTTCGACTCAGGGAAAACCCACTGTACGCTCTCACTTTTACACTAAGCGTGTCCAGTAGAGCCTTCCGTTCTGTGAGTTGATCTTGTCGGAAAGAACCGTTATGTAAGTCCGGCGCAGTAGGACCGCTGTGCTTATCCTCGATGTCCCTTAAGGCTTCCTCAAGTACGGCGATCTCGTCTTGCAAGTACAACAACAACCTCGCGCTTAACGTCCCAAATTTCCTGAAGATCAGGAAGTCGTTATCCGAGGCAAGGAAGGCTGAAAACCCACGATACCCAACATCTTTCCAAGGCTTAGCGATGCTATCGCCAGCGGTAGCTATGGTTTGCGAAGATTGTGAACTAGAAGCCATGAGAAGAGTGTATACCGGGTGTTGGATCTCCAGCTTGGTTGATGTCATTCAGCCTTGTCACGTTGCCATGCAGGCAGCGGCTTTCCTGTAGCCCCGCCCATAGCTCAGCCACGATCTTACCGGCTGGCACAACGTACCCCATGACCGGAGCCGTGGAAGATAAGGTTGCTTACTGCATCATAGACTAGCAAGGGCATGCAGCATGTCGGTATAAAACGAGCGCCTTCCAGATTGTGGTCCGCTGCATCACAGTTCCCGTTTCGAAGCCTTCATCGCCATCGCATATCGTTGGAACCGCCAAATATGCATTTCTCATCGCCTATGGGGGCTGGAGGTGGACAATTCGCCCCGTCTTTTGGTTAATCTAGCTCTCGTAGCCTATCTGCACTCATTCCAGCGCACTCGACATCAAAGAACCCCATACTCCAGCTTGATAGGTCACCCCCTGGAGGTTGTCACTACGAAACTTTGTCTCCTCAAGACCAAGAAGCGGACGCTGGTTGGTCGACTCGCACTCAGACACAAGATGTCGATGTCCAAACATCATTCAACTGCGCACGCCTGCTTCATCCGGATGGAGGCGCTGACTGTGGTGAATCTACAACACCGAGTGGAAGCCATCCACAGGACGATCCCGCATCTGAAGGGGTAGAAGTCACGCGTATCCAGTATCTGTCCATAGGTACAAGTATGGATGTCATGTGTAGTATTGTTACTATCTGAGCTACGGTTTGTGTGGAGGAAACCACTGTGAGGACTAGGATGAATTAGGGCTAGTGCGGCAACAGATTCAAGATGACATAGGTGCTGGGTGATGTACCCGGGCATCAACAGTATCAAGCGCTGGTTGCACCTTCACCAGTGATGCAAGCCGGTGCACAGCCAATGCGTACGCTCACTCCAGCAAGCGCTCCGTTTATTGGAAACATGGCGCAGAAGCAAGCAGCGAAGAAACTGAAGACTTGCATTGAGTGTGGAAACCCAGTCGAAACCGAAAATGGCAACTATCAGGCTTGCACAGCATACGGGACTAACTGGGAATATTACCACCCAGGTACATAAACACCTTCGAGATCGGGCGAGCCAAACAACACGGAAAGTATCCCCAATACTCAAACCTGCGTAAAACCGACAAGCACGACAGCCAGTGATCCGCGACCTCTGGCTCATCTCCTTGAATCAAGTTCGGAAACAGCTCGGCTGTTCTGATCGGTAAACTCAGGATTGTACATCTCGAGAAGCGCAGAGTCAAGAGACTTACGCTTAGGAGTCGGTCTGGTCATTGGAAGTGGACGATCTTTGAGGACTGTCAGCCCGTACCTTCACTACGTCCAGCTCTCAGAGCCTCCGCGCCTTCCCTATATGGGTTAGCGTCCGCTGTCTCTCTCGTGTAGATAAACACCACCGTAGGTAGTATCAATCGATCACGATTCTGCTCACCTTCTGCCCCTTGAGAAGGACTACTCGTACAATCCGATGTCTCGCATGGCGGTAGGAGAGTGTGGGAAAAGACATCCTCCGCACATTCAGTAACCTCGGTATGGACTAGCTCAGCCTTGCCATGCCATCACGTCGGCTGCCTGCAGTCAGCAAGTATAACCACGTCTGTCCGCCTTTTCGTCGCAATACTACATTTTCAGTAATAGTCAAGGACTGGCATCGAGGCACGCTTTCTGGTGAAGCGTCTGGTAAAATAGGAGCCGTAGCGGCGATTGAAGCATCTAACCTAGTCGAGGTTATCTCAATCATACATGATTCGGCTCCGAAACCAAGTCTCGTAGGTCCAACAAGGCTTCCTGGGGTATGATGATGCTCTTGCGGGTTCAGTCACTGTTTAGTCTGGTCGCAAGGCAGCAACGTGTCTTCTTTCTCCATAGAAGTTGTTCACACCGCTTCATACAATGATATTGTCAACACATCTTCCAACCCTTCGCTGATGTGTTACACTCGAAAGACAGTCCCGTACTGAACCTGTGACGGTTTATGGAGTAAAGCGGTCATGTCTGCCACGTGTGCTGGTGCAGTGCTCTTGCCTGTTCCAATAGCACTTTCTGTCTGCACGACAGATACGTCATGTAAACAGACCCTGATGGCCCGGGGAGAGAGACAGAACACCAAAACAACAACACAACATAATATACTGATTTTACTGCTTTGCGCGGTTACCCCTGACTTACTGCCCTGCGCGGTTACACCTTCACTTATTGCATTTACTGCAACAGAACCTCATACCAAGGTGTCAGAGTTACTCGCGCCCTTAAACGATACCAGTCGCGCCTAGTATTTAACTAAAAATGTCCCCCTGAAGGCACGTATGCATCCATGTAAGTGATGGTGGTCAGTGGACACGGACAAGAGCTGGTGTCATGTTGCGACCATGCAGTTTGTTCAAGTTGGACCTATTCCCAGTCGGTGCCTTTCCAGGCAGAATACTTTGTATTGCGAATATTCCAGCGCCGAAAGCTGAAAGAACCGACGCAGACCTGATCGGAAAGAGATATCTATCTAAGATGAGGTCCACTGTGTGAGAGACAGCGCGGAACCGGAATACAGGTTCCGGATCACACTGCGCTTTCTCCTTTAGGTGGAAGAAAGGAGATGGCCTCGGCTTCTTAGCTTGCAAGTATGCGCACCTGACTTGCCGTCAAATCCAAAGATCATCGATTTACTGTGATGTTTCGAAACGGGAGCGTTTATGAAGGGTTTTCTCAGTGCTACCGTTTTGTGAGGCTTTTTCAGCGAACAAACTCATGATCTATGCAAGAGAACCCACACCTGGAATCTTCTACTGATCGACTTACCAATAGCACCTTGGTAACTTTTCAGACTGTATATTTGATTTCGCAGAAATGTCCAGGTACATCTAGGGTTGCGCAAGGCGCCGGTAAGACGCCATCTTATGGAGTGTACGTCCGTCTACATCGACCTGAGAAAGGTCCTTCGCGGCTTCCGTCATTTTGTACATATCTGCTTTGGGGTTAGGAGCAGTTTGAATTACTCCACGAAGAAAGTTTCTACCGAACATTGTATCAGTGCTCGAGAGAGCGTTCTCTCAGCCCTATGACTCTTTGGATCTGTCACGCTAATCCTATTTTGGATAGCTCCTTCACAGCGATCTTTACGTTCGCACATTCGTAATTCAGATAGGCAGAATCAACACACATTGCTTCTCACCTTTCTCCCATTAATACATTGTTGCTCAGCTGCTAGTTTCCGCAATCCCTTCTTCACCAGGCTCGAGACACTGACGAAGCGCGGGATCCAAGGCTATTGCGAATATCTTGATTGCTTCACCAAAGCGGGGTGTGAAGAAAAGTCGTTGGACGTCTGAATAAGGTCACCAAGAGATCTTCTTACGTTCGTTCCCCAGCTTGATCCTCTCCAAGTCACTCTATTCATTTCCGACTTCAGTCAGACATTCAATCCCCCTTACATATTCGAATATTCAGCTTACTTTCAGTCGCCTCAGCATGGACTGAGATCCACCACAAGTCGTTCATGGCCAAGAAAATCAATGCCATTGTCAAGCCAGGCGCATACAACTCGCACATGCACACTTTCTTCGGCAGGTAAGCGCTGACCGTGCTTGAGACAACTCCTGTGTAATAACTTACGCTGTTGTTTCACAGCGATGCGCCTGGTAGCGGATACTAAGAACGGGACCAGCGACTATCTTGAGAGCGTTGCCATTATCCAAGGTGGATCTTCTGCGGCAGCATCCTCCAGCGCTATGCAGGAATTGTCTACTCCTACGGCGTCTGTGGCCACTGCGGCCACGACTGCTACTCAGTCAGTATCTACCGTCACTAGTGCCGAGGCTGTTAAGTCGACTGGCAGCGTTGTTACACCAACACGCAGCATCGGCTAGTTTAAAAAGTTCGGCAGGTATGAGAGCGCTTGATATCGAGCTGGCAAACATCAAAATCGGAGAGGCTGGTGCACTGTAATTATTAACTCTGCTAGTTATACGAGATGGTGCTGATATATAGCTTACTCATACATTGCTTGGAAGGAGTAAAATTGCAGTTGGTGTGATAAACAGTGTGAAGGTATACTGAGGTTCGAAAGTACAACGCAAAGACACGTTCCCACGATGTTGTAGGCATACACTACAACATATTCAATCCAGTCTGACTGTTGCACTGTCCAAATCTCTACTTCCCAACAAGCACTCTCTGACTCTTCCTTGTCTCTGTCACATAATTCCGCTTTTCACCAGTAACAAGGAGCTGTACATGACCCTTCGCGGTCGGTGTGTAGTTTACACTTTCCCCTTGCTCAACTCGGAAATACTCGCATGCAGGCTTGCTATTCAGGATCCATTGCGCTGAGAGCCTGACACCAGGATCCCACCGACCCACACTGGCAATGATCTCTCCACCCACCTTGGCTTTGTCAGCCTTAATCTTGGGGTCCGCTTGACGTTTGACCGCAGCTCCGCGTCCACCGTATGCGACAACGTCTTCCCACACGTTTCCACGAGTAGAAGGGGCAGTAGAGGAAGATGACAGTGGGTTCGAACCATCAGGAGCATGGTCTTTAACCCAACGTTCCACCAACTTCAGGTAATCCCAGATCTCACGAGTCTGATAATTTCCACCATGCGGCTTCTCAGGCAAGATCGTGACGTTCGCCCATCCAAGTCCACCAACAGCATCAGTGCGCTTCTGGAACTCTATGACACCTTCGTTGAGAAAATAATTGTCCCACGTGCCAACGTAGATGAAGATTCGACCAGCAAGTGCGGCGCCAAGGTTGCGCGAAGAGTTGAAGTTCGTGACGATGTAATCGCTGAGGTCGAACGGCTTCCAGTACGCTACTGCCTCAGGGTATATTTCGCCAGTCACTTTATCCCATGGCTCGAGCGGGTAGCCATTGTAGCCTTGTACACCAAAGACGGCGTTCCAGACATCCCACTGATTGAATGAGCGGGATGATGTACCGAATGTGAGTTCCCAATGGTTCTCTTGCGCGACAGTCGCCAGTACCTTCTGAGTATCGTTCACGAATGTGCGGATGCTGGGCACGAAGCTGCCGTTGGCACGCTGGTATGCATTTGTGGCAGTGTACAGTTCGATGTCCTGGTGACGATGGAAGTCCAAGGAGTCGGGGTACGATGAAAAACAAACACCAAAGAGGTCGGGACGGTAGATGACGTTGGCGATGCTTTCCCACCCGCCGGTGCTTCCGCCATCCTGGACACGTGCGTACGGCGCACGGATGGTATGGAAGGTGTCTTCAATATGTGGGATTAGCTCTTCGTTGATCGCGTCACCGTAAGGCCCGAGATTTGCCGTGTTGACTGCATAAGAGTCGTCGTAGTAAGGCGCTTCGTGGCGGAACGTGACGACGATGAACTTGGGCGTTGGAAGTTCGGCTGTTGTGTTGGAGGCCGGGATGATCCCCGAGTCCCAAGCTGCTGTGAAGTTCTCGTCGTCCCCATAGTTGTAGGCTCCTTGACCGGCTGGCCAATGACCTTGGTTGTAGATGACGGGGTAACGTGTCTTGGTGTCGTTCGCATCATAACCAGCGGGCAGGATAACGTTAGCTCCGACATACACGTCGCGACCCCAAAATTTGCTCAATCTCTTGCTGCGGACCTTAATGTGCTTGAGCGTTTCGGTGTCTTCGTAGTTGCCTTGGTTGCATCCTCCAATCTCCTTGCCAGTGAAGGCCTCCACAGCTGTTATTTTATTGAAGACCAGATCGACAGTCTGCGCGCCCCCGGTGATTTCAATGTCGGTAGTAGACGTTGTCAAGCTACCAAAGCCATTGACATTTAGCCCGCCATCGCCGCATGGAAATCGAAGGCTTACTATTGATCCATCGCTGCGGGTCACCGTCTCGTACCTGGTGAGGAACGCTTGCACACTGTAAGTGCCTGGCTCGACATCGCTCATGCTAACATTTGGCCACCCGAAAACATTAGTCGCGGTACTGTCATTGTTTCCTCCCGAGAGTATGACCGTGTTCTTCGGGCCAAAGTCATACACGTTCTTGCCGAAAATCTTGTTGGGAGAGGAAGTGACATCCGTGTCTTCTAGAGGATTCATTTCGCTAGGTGCGAACATCAACACGATGCGGCCATCGATGGGTGTATCCAGAAAGCCATCTGCGACCGAAAATTTGACCTCGAGATTGGTGTTGTAGTCACGCTCGACATTGCCAGTAGGCATTGCTGATGCATCGATAGCAAGTGCCGCGACGACGATGGCCTTCAGCATCTTGTGGAAGTAGTCGATACCGTGACTGAATAGTCTTCGAAACAGCAAGTGGTTGCTGCTTGATTGTTCTGTCAATGGAAGCTCATAACTTCTTATCTCGAAAGAAGCAATTGCTCGTCATAACGGTAAAGATTGGGCTAGCTAAAGAACTAGCCATGATAGGAAGGTACATAGATTAGTTGGTTATCCATAAGCGAAGAAGGTAAATACTTTCAAGCATCATCACTCATGGGAACGACAAGTGAGAACGACTCGGGAAAGTTTTGGCTTTGCAATATTATTTGGAATGTTGTTGGCGATGCGTGCAGATACAGGGTCATCCTGATTGCCATCTTATTACATTATGCCAAATACGTCCAAACCTCGGATGGTTCTAGTACATCCGGGAGAGCATATCAACCAGGCCTGCCTTCATTGATGATTACAACAGGTAACGGAAGTACAAGTTCTCCTTGTCCGTCATGTCTGCAAGACCATTCTCGCCGTGGACCTCCGCACCAGCCTCGTGAAAGGTACCATCCATAGAGTAATCCACGAACTCCCTAGGAAGGCCGGCAGCCTCACGCTGGTCACCCTTCTTCTTCTGCATCCAGGTAATGAGGAAGATCTGTGCGACGACTACGCCCCACAGGATGCACCAGATGATCATGATACCCTTGAGTGCGTTGACCTAAGTCATCGTCAGTGTTGGCCTCATTTTGTGTGAACAGAAGGTGATGTTGCGCTTACGTATTGTGGAGCAAACTTGGAGTCGAAGATGTACGGAGTGATGATGTTGCCGATGGAGTTGCCGGCATTGAAGGACGTGTAGTAGATCGCTTTCTTGGTCTGTCCAGCGCAGTTACCACCCATCCACGAGATGAGTAGAGGGTTAATAGCGTAGACGAAAGCAATCAAGTAGTAACCGGCGAGAAGACCGCCTTTATTCGCCTTGGTTTTGGGTAGAGCAACCATCAGTGCAACACCGACGATTACAATGGTGACCAGACCGAGCAAGAAGGGCGACTTGCGCTTGAAGCGGTATGCCAGCCAAGATGCGAGGAGAATCGAAAAGAATTGGAGAGCGCCGAAAGGCATGTTGAGAAGAACTGCCTCGTCGGCGGTGAAACCTGCCAAGTTTTGAAGGATGATTGAACCGAAGACGGAAGAGACGGATGCGCCGGCATTGACAGCAATGACCATGACTTGTAAAAGATCAGTTTAACGCTCACGTATATTGCGGCAATCAAAATACTTACTCATGTACAACCAGTACTTAGGCTCCAACCAAGCCTCCCAAACATGCTTCCAGTTGAACTTGTGCGAGACGATACCCTGCTGGTTGGCCTTCAAGCGGTCGACAGCCTTGAGGCGATCTTCAGGTGAAAGGTAGCGAGCCTCTCCAGGGCTGTCATGAGCCCACCAGTATGTACCAAGCCCAATCACGATGGTGAGAAGACCGAAGAAGAGGTAGACAATCTGGTACCTGTAGAGGGTGTGCGAGTGAACACGACCAAAACCGTAGACGATGGGGGCACTAAGCAAGGTGCTAAGACCGTAGCAGCTGTACCAGCATGCAACGCGGAATGGCTGCTCTGAACGTCTATAGAAGGCGATGGTGATGATGGAGAACAGGGGAATGACTGCAGCCTCGAAAGCACCGAGAAAGAAACGTGATGCGAGTAGACCGGCGTAGCTCCTTGATCCACCAAGACCTCCAGCGACCGATATCCCCCAGCAAGTGATGATAACGGGCAGAACCTGACGGTATCGTGCCTTGACGAGAATCCAGGCAGCGATAGGCTGAACGGCAAGTTGCGCATAGTAACCGATGTTACCAATGTTGGAATAGTCATTGCCCTTGAGCTTTGCATCCGTCTTGAGTCCGTAAACGGCCGTCAAACCAATGATGCCCTTGTCTGCTGACTGGAGGAAGTAGACCATGCAGAGAAGTGAGAGCATGTATATGTCGGTTTTGCGAAGGATGCGCTTGTTGTCGGCCTCGCTGCAGAGATGGGCATCGCTCAGACCGGGGTCCTTGCCCTCCTCGAAAGCAACAGCAAGACCAGCTGCATTGTCGGTAGAGCTGTTGGACGAGCGCTCACCGTGAGCGGTTGTCGCTTTCTCCTCTGTCGAAGCCATGTTGCGGAATGGCTGTTGAGTGTTTGAGAAGATGGAGAAGAGAAGTGTTCTGGGGAAGGACTGGGGTAAGTCGTCTGGGGTACGGCTAATATGTGTGATTTGAACCGGCCCTACCGGCTGGGTCACGCGTAGGATGTCGTCGAAGGCGCACAGGCTGTCTGCAAATTCGTCGTAATCATTGTGGTCAGACCAAGCCACTTTCCCGGGTTTTTCAAACCCACGAATTGCGAAGCTTCGCCCCTGGACGTTTCGATAATGGGAATTGACATCTTGTGGGACGACATGTTGGTGGTGTTCGAGGTAATGTCAGCACCACCATCGTGGATCAAGCCTAGCCCAAGACCGCCACCGGCTTAGTTTCAACGGCTAAGGTGGGAGAAGAGTTGCTAAGGCGTCTCGGCATGCTTGTGAGTGGTGCAGAAACCGGAGGCACGAGTCGCTCAGCCGTGTGGTCGCCAGACGAGTCCATCCAGACGCACAGTGAGATTTTCCACGAATGATAAGAAAGGCTGATTTTTACGAACAAAGGGGTGAAGGTGCGAAATGGATTGAAACATGGGGTTGGGTGGGTCGATGGGGCGACTGCGACCGGGGAAGCGGGGCCTGTCTGAGGAACAGCAACTTTCTTCCTTCGTCCATCTCTCCGTGCTTTTACACACTGCACTCATATCATCAAATTGAGTATCAACGATCTGTTCGATCATCGAGCAAATATCCCAGTCGCGAAGCCGCGAGTCCCAATGACGCGCTTTGTCTTCGTGCTCAGGTGACTTTCATGGCGTTAATGTTATATCCCTGGCGATATTTGCCTCTTCGCCGTTACGATATGAAACGTATAACGGGCATAGTTTATTGCAAGCCAGATCATAGGAAGTACAGCAAATTTGACCGCTCTTCTCTAATGCATTTCAAATTGCAGGAAACGCCGGAAACTGGCTGCTACGGCATGTCCGAGCTTTGCTGTGATTGCACTGACTGAGAAGGGTGAATCGCCTTTGCCTCCAACACCACAACGTCCCCACACCCGCGGACCTGACTACCAACCATCAGACCCTTAGACTACTAGCGAGATCTCGACCAGAATGAGGATTGCAGCATGCTGTACTCATACGACCGTATGTACATGCCAGTTGTTCGGAAGTCGAGGTTTGGAGGGGCTCATCTTGGAAGCGCAAGCACCCTCTCCAATCGATTTGTTTTAGCAACTCACGCATCATCTGGCAAGAGTAGCACTGCTCATCGACCTTTCCTTATCGGATATTCTAGGTCAAGCATATACATTGTACATTGTTTGAGTTATGATCGTACCCGACTTCATGAGTAAGGATTTAGTCTACTTTATGCCTATCTCTACACATTTGAGGTTATATCAAGCATTGCGCTCCGGCCAAGCATCGACAAGCCCCTCCCAGATCGTCACATCTCCGAACTCCACATCGCCACCTTCCACAATGATGCGAATGTTCCTGCTATCCTCATACCAGCTCCAGACCCAAGTGCTCAGTGCAAATCGATCGTTCACGTGCACCTCCACGATACTACCATTCACGACGATCGTGATATTGAGCGTCTCGACCTTTGCGCCATTGCCACTGGGAACATCGAACAAGCGGAACTTCCCGCTTTCGGTCTTTGTGAGAACCCAGTCATTAGTCGCTGCAGCTGCCGACGAGTTCGATCGGTCCACGATAAGACTCTCGTTGGAGAACTGGTAGTAGATACGCGTCGTCTCGTGATCACCAGAAAGGATCTCAAAACCAGCTTTGGTGGCGTTGGACCGCGAAGGAAAAGTGATTGAGGTCAACAGTATAATGCTTGCTCTCGGGGCAGCGGTCGAATGTTGCGCTAGATGATTGGCGACCTCCAGTCTGCGTTATGACAGTACTGGTGTTTGCTTTGAAAGCGGCGAACGATTCTCGTGCGATCTTCTGATGCAGCGTGGCAAGTGTGACTGTCACATTGTCTTGCTCAGTGTTGACTCTCCACGCGCCCTTCTCCCTCGCAAGCTCATTGTCGACAACATTGAGGTAACCTACACTCAGTTCTCTGGGGAGCAAAAGCGAGCCAGTCCAGTTTTGCTGCGCTTTCGGGGTGTTCAGAGTTCCGTAGAAGTCACCAGTCAACCAAAAATAGGTGAGGAAACGGTCTGGCGCACCGCTCTTCTGGCTGGCTTGTGACGAAGTCGGCATGGCTTTGCCTGCAGCGGCATATGCGGATCGTCCTGCGTCCAGTCTTCCAGACATCGTGGGCTCGAACTTGTGCGACCCGTTGACCAGCGATTGTGTGCCCGCAGCCCAAAGCATCTCTCTGTTGTCCGATACCTCAGGTACAATGGGGTCGAAGCTCCACTCCGCGCCAACTGTAGCGAAAATTTCCCCTTTCGGGTTGTAGCCATCTTGGTCCAAAGCGAAAAACTTCTCAACCTCGAAGTTGAAACCCCAGCGTCCGGCCCAACCTGCCTCGGTCCATGTAGTGTTCGCCTTCTCATGCCACCACTCTCCCAGGTATTCCCATGTCTGGAAATCATCTAACTCGTCGCTGTGAGTGCCTCCAGAGATGGTTGTATACTGAGTGCCGTTCGCCTTCTTCATCAATGCATCAACCTGGGGGTTCTGGAAGACGAACGGGTCGCGGAATCCGGTAACGTTGGCAGCGAAAGGTGGACTCGGAATCACCGGACCATGTTCTAATTTGTGAAGTTACGGCCACCGTCCGTTGCGATGGCGAGCGATTGCGTCTCACTACCCTTGGTGTATGCGATCGTCCACTGGATAGGCAAATAGCTGACACTCGTGTAGGAGCAGTGTCGGCGTCCCGTTGATTCCGTGTTCGATCACAGCGCCATCAAAGACTGCTACGGGATCGTTGATGCTGCCTGCCGGAATGAAAGGCTCAGACTTGACGTTCAAATCGGTGTAGGTGAAGAGATCATCAGTCGTCGCACCCGAAGCTCCGTCGTGCAGGTATCCAACATGGAGCAGTCCGGTTTCTGGATCCGTGTAATGCATGCATGGATCGCCGATCTGGCCATAGGTTGGAAGAATGTCAATCTCGGAAGCCATGTTGCGTAGAGAGAGTTGTTGGCTAATGTTGAAAGGTTGGGAGGAGCGCTTGTATAGTCGATGTCTGCTTGGCGAGGGACGGTATGCCCAGCGGCCAGCTCTGCGAGCAGGACCACCAAAGTCGACTTGAACATTCTCGATTCGGCGGAGGAAAGATGAACTTAAGATGCTTCAGCTTTCACATTGCAACGCGCATCTTTACTGTTGACAGAGGAAAGTCGGGCCGAGATGAGACCAGTGACGGTGGACTCCGCATGACGTTGTTCGGGGATGTTCAGTGGAGTCTTGGAGATCCCCACAATCACCCCACCGACTTCTCATCACCAAACGATCAGCGGCTCTATGAACGACCAATGCTTGCAATTTGCGCTGCGTTAGACAATCTGCGTACACATCACAGTGTGCTGTTATACCAAGGTCAGGAATGTAGCGAGAAGCTAGAGCAAGACTAGGCACGTCCGGTAGCTATAACATCTCTGGGCTGATAGGGCCCGCCGATCAATCAAAGCTTGTTGCGCGGACGGCCGTATGAGGTGTATTGCATTGTGTACTTTTTGACAGCACATGGTGGGGGATAGGGATCCTCTTTCTAACCACAGTATTGCGGGCGGGAAATTGTGTGCAGGTTGTTTTGATAGGTGCTGGTAAGAGAAGTTTCAGTGTAATGGCGGCCGTCTGTGGTTTTCAGTGATCAGAGGAGCATGCGAACAGAGCAGTGGTATGTCTCACCTTGAGTGTAAGTACGTGCACGCCGGAGCTGAACGGACCGACCATGTCGATACAAGAGCCGTTGTCGTGGTAGATGCCTTCCTACTGCTTGTCGACATTGGCTGAAGGCTAGACGAGCTTCCGAACGTTACCTTCAATTTATTCCTCTCCTCCAACTAGCTATGTCCAAGGTCGAGGTGAGACGTGGTTTTGCGTCTAGGGCGCGCTGTCTAAAATCGAATTGCGTCTTGACTTCGTCGTTGAGTCAGGCCCTTAGCCTCATGACCATGGATTGGCGCGTATAAGGCGCACTCATGCGTAAGATGTGGGCACGGTCTACTTCCGTGCGTGAATTTCGGATTCGCGCTCCTTAAGTCTGTCAGCTGTGTGTGTCATGGTAGAGCTTCACAAACGTGTCGTTGCAACTGTACCGTGATCCCACTAAGGTCGTAGTCATTTGCTCGATATTCGCCTTGCTAAGAGGAATACCGTACGCATCCACTAGCCGGCAAGCTTCATCCTTAAAAATTTGTCTGCTGTCTTTGCGTTTTCCTTGCCCTTTGGCGCTGGTTTCTCCTTCGGTTTTGCAACTGCTTTCGAAGGTCTCTCAACGACCGGTTCTCCCTTCTCTTTTGCATCGTTGCATCATCGTTGGCAGCAGTCTTCTTAACTGTCTTGACTGGAGCCGCTAGCTCAACATAGGCGTCCTTCCAAGCCTGCAATTAGGCGCTTCCTCAAGCTGCCTGAGAAAGATGGTATCATTAAAGAGATGGATAGGCGTGCGATGAAGACAGCAGTCGAATTCGGCTTGGGGTGTCTCTGCATTCACTCTGTCAAAATTGTCACAAAGACAATGTAATATGATACATAACGTACTTTACAAGCGAGTTGCCCGTACAAGCGAGTTGCCCACCCCACCAACTTTGCACACCTCTCTCATCTCAACGTACAATGGCTCAACACCAACAAGCTCCACTGCGTTCAAATGAAGCTGATATACAGCTTACTATCTCATCCCTTAACAAAAGTCAAACTAAGACTGTAAGAGCAGCAGCTCAGACGTTCAGTGTCCCACGTACAATGCTTGTCACGAAGATGCTACAAGTAGGCCCTTTAGGACTCGCTGGGAGTCTAAATCAATTACTACGTACGGTATCTAAGTAGGTACAAGACGTTGTGTACCAAACAGAACTCTACCAGCAATAGTCTATATACTTACGTGTGGGTTCGTTCGGTTACTGGTTAATAATCGGAACTGAGTTGGATAGGTATCGGGGTTGCAAGTCCCGGAGCGGGGCTTGCAGAATCCTAATACTCCTGCTTCGGAGGTTGCAGGCCCGCTCCAGAGGTGACCGGAGGTTGTACGTCCGCTTCGGAGGTGTGTAAGGACGCTGGGGATTTGGTGCGTACGGTCAGGGACAGTACGGAGCGGATCCAGATATTGTCAGGGGATCTGGAGAGGATACCGTGACAGTGAGCTTGAGGCCCAGTCAACGCTGATACGTGATCGCGTACGGCAGCACAAGAGCTCATCACCTGCCTCAATCATTGAAGCAATCAACCAGCTTAAAAAGGGGGCTGAGGTAATGATGCTCTCTGCTGAGTTGATGCGCGATTGGATCTCCAGCCTTGAGAGAGCCAACGAGGCAGCGTCAGCACGTAAACAACATAAGAGAAAGCGTATACAGAAGCAAGGGGTCTTAACAAAAGGAGCTGGCGAGGATATACTTGCTCAATGTGAGGCTGATCAGCAGATTGCTCTTGAGAGGCGTCAGGGGGGAGAGCGATCAGGCCGCAGCCGCCAGGCTCTGGTGCGCTGCACAAAGTGTAGAAAGACTGGCCATAACTCACGTACATGCAAAAAGGATACTGTAGATACTAGTTAACCTGCTACACTAATATCTATATATTATCTTATAACGTGGTTGAGTTGCACACCTGTAGAGGTGCGCAAAGTTGGTGGGGTGGGCGACTCGCTTGTACGGGCGACTCGCTTGTAAAGTACGTTACCGATGATAGTAACGGAGCCCAAGACACGTCAAAGGCCTCCAGGGTTAGCTAACCCCTTGATGCTGAACCCCAAAACTTGTCTATGTAAATGGTCGCGTATGTATGGTGCGAGAAAGCAGACTTTGTGGGTTCGTTGGGGGCTTTGAGATGTTGCCTGATCAAGGCCAGGAGGTTGCGGCAAGGCGCCTCCGATCCGGCGCAGGCCAATATTCGCATCGACGACAAGCGCAATGCAGCGGCCAAAGACAAGGACAAGGCTATTGAAAAACAGGATGCTGGTATTCCGGAAGAGTGGTAGTTGTTAGACCTCTGCACCTCCGAGGATGATCATGAAGGGGAGAACCACCGTCATGAGTGTACAGCGGGCGGTTACCCCCACAGGCTATGTAAGCCCAGGACACTACATATGTCACATGGTTACTCACCAACCAATCAGTCCACTACTTCATGCATTTAAGCTTACATCATGGACATCTCAGTCGAGCAGACACAACAATACACAACAGAATATACACTTGTGCCAATTTCATATTCAACTGCTTACAGGCTACCTTTGCAACGGTTTCCGGTATACATATGCTCGGTATGCTTACCCATAGTTACAAACAACAAGTTTGCTCACATGTAACTGCACGCTCCTTTCATGCTTTGTTCACGGATCATTACGTCGCACCGCCTGATGTTCGCCTTTGCCCAATTCCCTCCGTCAATGGCGGGAAAAGTAGATCAACAGCACAATGGGTCTAACCTGTTATTAGAGAGGTCATCAGTAGGCCGCCCGACTCATGTTTGTAAGCAGAGACAATAACAGGGCAGACCTATTTCATTGAGGAAGAAGTCTCGAAGCCCGGTGTGGACTAGCGTGTCCACGTGCTTGCGCGCCATGTCCGTGCGTTGACTCCGTTTCTCGTCCCAGCCTCCTCCCTCGAACATCACCACCTCACACCTCCCATCGCTCACCATCTCCCCACGAACCACGCCCTCTTCACCACGCAATTCGCGATCTTCTCCAGTCCCTCGCCACTCGTCAGCTACTGCCCACTGTTTAGTCTTTGCCCGCCCGTAGTCTGTCACAGTACACCATCCTTGCGAATTTCACAAGGCCTCTGATCGCAGACCGCACATTGCCCACGGCTCCGGCCCTTGGTGTGGCCGTCAAGCGTCATTGGGGTGATACTCTTGCAGGCACCGGCGGTGCGAAGACGGCAGGGTCAACGGTGCGCGAGTTGATGGGCTGGTACGAAGATAGCCTCGATACACACCACAACGGCACCGCCTCTTGTGGGCCTCTGTCTCCTTCCCTCTTCGCCCCTGCGGTGGTTTACGTTAGCAAGCTATTGCATAGAGTCAGAGCTGCTCCTTGCGCACGACGCAACCAAAGCTCGGGTGGGCGGGTTTCCTTTGCTATCATTATTGATTTGTCGCAAAGGGGATATCTTTGGTAAGTAGTTTCGTAGCTAGAGGAGAATATGACGCAGATTGACCGCAAACGCGGCATCCCCGTGTTGGCCTACCCTACGTGCGATACTGCATCGCCGGTATCATTGTCCCTATTCTTCAAGTGCAACGAGTCCCGTGCGCAGGCCACCCTTTGCTTGCAGTCTTCACTCTTCATTCACGGCTTCGACGACGCGCAGACCTTCATTCTGCAGTATGACGCCAATAACCTCATTCCCGGTGTCATCTCCCTTGGGCCAGCAAATATTTCCCTCCCCCAGGCGCGATTAGACGAGATTGCACGCCATGGCAGCCCGCAGATACGTACGCTGTCTTTGGCGCTGAGGGAGGTGTGTCCCGTCTGGTGCTCACCTTCATCTGGACCCTTGACGCCCCGGCCTGGCCACGAGACTGCCTTGTACCAACTCGCAAAGCTCGCCCAAGCCGCAGAGCTTCACATCTTGTTCGACTACAGCTGGCTGCGGCGCGAAACCCACGCCATCTTCCAGCGGCTCATTGATCATCCGGAGCAGCTCTCTAGCTTCCCGGTCAGGTACCACACAGGACAATACAGGCGCGCGGATTGGACGGTGTTCCGGCCTCTCTCAGACGTAGACGTCGATAGCGATGCCACGACTGAAGACGACGAGCCGCCGCCTGCATATGCCGAGAGCAGCAAACGTCCCAGACAGGGTGAGTGCCTTATATGGAACAGGCACGTAACAGGGACTGACTGCCTCCAGTCTCGACTCCAACGTCCTCCTCCTATCCGCAGAAACGCATCCTCCTCTCACCGTACATACCCACAAGTCCAACTGAGAAGGACAGCATAGCAACACCGAACGCAAAGCTTGGAAACACCCACGACAAAGATGGCTCCCAAGACTACCTCCCCGCTGCGTCTGCGGCAGACCTCCAGTACATTGTCGAGAAAACAGTCGAGAGTATACTACCAAGCATGCTCGATTCGCTCCTTCCCACTCTCCTTCCACGTCTGTTCACCGCATCGCCCACACCATCTTCCCAGCAGTCGATCGCAAGTCAGACTTCGATACCACCGCCGCCGGCGGTGCTGAACGCGCTAGGTATCACGCTCAGCCAAGACGTAGCGCGCAGAATTGAGGGCGAGCTGGGCAGTATATATGCGCATACGCTGAGTCATGCGAACTACCTTCGGAACACAGCGGATGCGGAGCTCTTCGATGCCGTTACGGAATTGGAACGTGCCGCCGACTCGAAGCTCGAAGAGTTTAGGGAGGAGTGTGATGGCGTAGTTGAGGATGTGCGGGAACGCGTGGCGCAGAAGGGGTATGAGGTGTGTGATGATGTGAGGGAGTCTTTAGACATCTTCAAATGCGAGGAGAAGGTAAGCTTGGAGCGGGAAAGGGAGGGATTGAGGAGGGAGAGGGGGTGGCTGTGTTGGGAGAAAGAGGTTCTACGACGAGATCAAACGAGGTTCGAGGATGAGAAGAGGAATGCTGTCGAGGGGAGGTGTGGTGAGCGAGGGAGGCGGGCGGGGAGTGCACCGGCGTGAGTTTGGGAGTGTCGTATACCCTCCCTTGGACTGTATTGCATTACATCTATGTAGCGATTTGAATAACGTCGTGATAACATACATCTGTTACAGACTTGTGGCCCAGCATTCTCGGCGTGTTCGAATGCATCTTCCCTTTTGACGGCAAAGTTCCTTCTAATAGCATACTTCCAGCCCTCCATCCCCTCAGTTCCTCGACACCGAACTTTGAACGCCAATTCACCAGGCTACCGTGTCCGTGCGCGTGCCGACCGGATTTAACTAGAGAAAACAACAAAGTCGCCTATTTGGAAACAGTCTAACCATAGAACTAATAAAGATATTAAAAACTTATAACACCAATTAAAGGATCTAAGGATCTATAATAAAAAATATCAAGAAATCTCTTATATAAGACTTTTACTCTTGTCACGGTATCCTCTCCAGATCCCCTGACAATATCTGGATCCGCTCCGTACTGTCCCTGACCGTACGCACCAAATCCCCAGCGTCCTTACACACCTCCGAAGCGGACGTACAACCTCCGGTCACCTCTGGAGCGGGCCTGCAACCTCCAAAGCAGGAGTATTAGGATTCTGCAAGCCCCGCTCCGGGACTTGCAACCCCGATACCTATCCAACTCAGTTCCGATTATTAACCAGTAACCGAACGAACCCACACGTAAGTATATAGACTATTGCTGGTAGAGTTCTGTTTGGTACACAACGTCTTGTACCTACTTAGATACCGTACGTAGTAATTGATTTAGACTCCCAGCGAGTCCTAAAGGGCCTACTCGTAGCATCTTTGTGACAGACACCGAGGACCGAGTATCAAGGTCACATTGACAACGCTTGATTGGACCAAGTATCAAGTCACTGATGATACTTGATATGAGCAGTACAATCAATCCTCCTGTCAAGTATATAAGCAAGTAGACACGCTGCCCTTATGGCATCGTGTTCAACCTTGTCAATCAACTTTGTTATTGGAATCTCACCCACTCTCGAGCCAGACAGTATACTCTGTACTACTCATTGCAACCAGTCGCCATGGTCTTTGACTAGAGGACTACCCCCTGATTATCACAGCAGTTTATCACAGTCAAACCTCTGCCGCTCCAAGCTCGCTCAGTGATAACCAACCCCTGACGGCTTTCTGTACCTCTGCTCATCCCCAAGAACCAATCAAATAGTGTCTACGAGCTTTGCTTAAGACACGGCTTCAACAAAAGGATCAGTGAGGAGTGAGTTGAGGAAGGAGTTATTGAGGTGAATTGAAGGAGTGGATTGAGTTTTGAATTGCAAGCATGAGTTATCTGAGCAGGAGGGCAGGCTGCCTTTATTGTAAGGAGGTGCCTTGCACTATGCCTATATATTAGATGCAGAGCCCAATATCAGCAGTTGTGCTGATATTGATGTACTTTTTGGCCATTTGGCACAATGGGGCTCTGCATTGTTACATTTATAGACAGACTGCTGGCTCCTGGAATGTTTTAGATACATTGGCATTTGTAATCATTTGTAATCATTTGTCAGCAACCCAAAGATTTTGTGTTGTTCCATGGGATTCCATGAGGTTCCATGAGGTTCCATGAGGAGTGACTGGGTGGATTGTTATTGGCTGCAAGCCATGTCAGGATGACATATTGGGGGAGGTGCTGCAATAACAACACCACGCCGCGCAGCCGCTGCACCACAATTCTGCTTCTTCCTAGGTACTGTACTTTGTGAAGCATTACGCTTGCCTCTTTGGGACAATTGTAGAGCTTTTTCATGGTCTTTCCTCTCCTTGTTGAGGCCTCTCTCCTCTTTGTGTGCATTGATAGCTTTGCGCTTCTCTGCCTTCTCCTTCCTCTGTGCCTCTTGGTATCCTGCATGCTGCGCCTTCTTTTCTTCTGCAATCTTGTCATTGTATAGCTTGTTGGCCTTCTTCAACTCCTTCATATCAGCCTTATCCTTCTCATCTTGCTCCTTTGCATCTTTTGCTTGCTTCATGCGCACCTTGGCCTTGCCAAAGGACCAAGGAATCCACAACATGTTTGGTCCCCAGTACTCATAGTGTTGCAACCAGTCTAATGGGTTGCCAATCCTCTCTCCTCTCTTCTTAGTAGTGATTGCGTTGCGCAGGCCTTCATTTTCAGTCTTCAAAAGTGTATTCTGGATAGACAAATTGTGTAGCGATTGCCTCACAATTGACTTATCCTTCTCTGAAGCACCTTCCATCACACGATGCAACACAGAGTCCAACTTTCTCCACTCTTCTCCAGAGTAAACAGAGTCATCAGAAGATGCCTTGCTTGAGGTGTCAGAAGTGTTGTCTCTAGAGCGTTCAAGTATGACATTGGGGTTAAAGGGGTGTACACCAGTTGCCTTGAAGGAGCTGAGTATGTTGGCCTTAGTGAAGCTGTTGGTCCACACATCCCAGAACAGGCCAAAGAAGTTGGGCTTTTTCACTGGGACTAAGCCTTGGTGCTTGTAAAGGTGCTTTGAGTAAGCAGTACTGAGAGGCTTGAACATAACCACATTGAGCGCCTGGAGCGAGTGGGTGCTGTGAGGTGGATAGACTGCTAATATAATCTTGTGCCAGTGGCAATTACTCCAGGAATTCTTCAGTTAGGTGGCTCCCATGGCCATCTACAAGCAACAGCCGGTACTTTCTTCAAGCTTTTACACCTGTTTTGCGCTGGAAGACCTGTTGCAGCCATGCCAACCCAAGGCCATTGTTGCTCCAGCCACTTGCTGATAGCCCAAAGATGTAACGACGCAGGCCAGTAGGGAAGATGTCCAAAGTTAGTGTGAGTCCACTACAAGGCATATGGGAGTGCTGGGACGTTGAGAACACTAGGATT
>NW_022985367.1:0-1070 GCF_010093625.1 Macroventuria anomochaeta
TTGCGTAGTTGTTCTTGGACGTACTGTTTGGTCGCTTCTAACTCCTCTACGTTCTGCTTGTACAGTGGACTGTAGCTGTTCGGTAGCGGTTCCTCCAGGATGATCTTATGATCGTACGGTCGATGCTCCGGGAGTTCTTCCGCTGCAGTCTTACTGAATACATCCCGATAATGGTAATATCGGGATGGTAAACGTTCTTGGAGCAGACGGGCGTTTTCGGGGTCGTCCTGTAGGTTTCTCTTTTTCTCCTCCAGCACTCGCTCGATTTCGTACAAGCTGGTGGTGAAAAACTCGTTTTGTTTCTGTTTCATTTTGAAGTGAAAAGCATTTGCGGAAATAAGAGCAATTTGAAAAGTAGGTTGTGTTCGCGGATTGTCGGGCGCAGGTCGGATAGGTTTCGGAGTAGGTTTTGCAACCTCTGTTGCAACAGGAACCTTCCAAAACTTAGGAGCCCGAATCAGTCCACGAATCCTGTTGATAGTCTGGGACGGACTGTTACCCTCCCAATACTCCTCCTGTTCCCATAGCTTGTCTCGACGCTTGATATCCAAGGCAACACCATCAGAGTGCACGGGTTGGTTCAGCGTCATGATGATGGGCGGGGCGGGATCGTACGTAGCAGGGTGCTTGTCTGACCAGATAAGCCGAGACCGATCCATATCGAGCTTGAGCTTAAAGCGCTTCAGCCATTTGATACCAATTATACAGTCTTGAGATCCGAGGTCTACGATCACAAAGGGGCAGTTGAGTATCTTTCTACCGTCGATAATCATATGGAGTCGGATATATTGTGACACTGGCGAGATGATCTGGTCCTGGAAACCTTTGACCCGAACCGTAAAAGGTAGCTTTCGGATAGGAGTCCAAAGGGCGGTAGAAACAGAGTGTACAATAGAAGAATTCAAGAATAGGAAACCTTGGGCACCCGTGTCGACTAAGGAGTGGAGTCGGACACCTAATCCCTCGTGACAGAGCACGGTGGAAGCAAGGAAATGGGGTCCACCAAACAAATGAGACAAGGAGAGATTGGAGAGGTCATATTGGTTTAGGCCCGAGTGGAGTGATCCCCT